>NC_056733.1:501914814-502114814 GCF_019279795.1 Protopterus annectens
AGAAAAAAGTAAATTCAGACAGCAGATGCATAACCTACTAGATTAAGCAGGACAACATGAGCTGGTGTCCATAATGGAGGACCTGAATGTTCATATCAGAACAGGCAGAACAGGATACAAGGAATCTCTAGTTCCACATGAGCGAGGCAAATGTAATAAAGGAAAGGCCATTCTAGACTTCTGTATGGCTTGATGATGGCCAACACACGGTTCAGCAAGAGAGACAGTCACAAGATCACATACAAGAGTGGTCAACATGCAACTCAGGTAGACTTCCTCCAAGTAAAGAAAGGACAATGAGGCAGAAGCAGTGATTGCAAAGTCATCCCCAGTGAAACAGTCAACCTACAGCATAAAACACTGCTGGCCACAGTTACCTGCATGCAATGGTCAGAGAAGGCTCTGGGGTCAACGCAGACTAGGCTGAAGACCTGGAAGTTGATTGGAGTGAAAACACGAGTTCAAGGAAATACTCAGGGCTCTAGCACCTCAAAAAGAAAAAGAAATAGGTGGAGCTGAAGAAGAATGGCAGCTCCTCTAAACAGCATGTGTGAGGAATACAGAAGTTGTGTCCAAGCCAGGTACGGAAATAAAATTCATAAAGAAAGCTGGTGGTGGAATGCAGAAGACCATGAAGGTAACAAAACGAAGAAAGAGTGCAGGAAAAAGTGGGAGAAAGAAAAGACAGACCGACCAAAGAATGAATGCTTGTTGGATAACAAAGAGGGTAAGAGAGCAGTCAATAACAAAGAATAAGGGAGGAGAGGCACTCTCACCAGCTTCTGGAAAGCGATTTGGCAGATGGCATAAATAAACTATCAGGTGGCAAGGCAAAAACAGAAAAATAAAGAAGATAATCATTAGACAAACTTCATATAGGATACCAACAACAACCACCTGTTCAAAAGTCCATAGGATATCAACGGAAGATGGAAGGAATACTTCCAGCAGCTTAAGAATGAAGAAAACCCTACAGAAGCTGTACTGCCTACACAGCCCATCATGAAAGAGGAAGTAAAATCCACCTTAGAGGTAAGAAAAGCACTAAGGAAAATGAGATCAGGGAAAGCAGCGGGTTAAGATAATTTCACAGCAGATATGATAAAGATGTTGTGCGAGTTAGGAGAGAAGTGACTCCACAGGGTACTCATAGCAGTATGGAAAGAGGCATATTCCAAATGACTGGGGAATAAGCATTTTAGTACCAGTGTACAAGAACAAAGGGGTATTCACAACTGCGGGTAGTACAGAGGTATCAAACTCTTGTCATACTGTATGAAAGTTCCAGACAGGGTAATTAATAAATGAATAAACAGAGTAGTAGAAAGTATGAAAAGTAATATGGGAGATGAGCAGTTTAGATTCAGATCAGAATGCAGCTCAAACAACTCAATATCTACAGTGATACACATAGTGGAGAAGTCAGAGATGAGGAAAGAGTCCAACTGGACATTCCCAAACTTGGAAAAAGCAATACAGCTGATTTGGACAAATCCTGCAGTGATTCAGAGTTCCAGAAAAGCTGGTAGAATTAGTGTAGGCTATGTATAAGGACCCAATGACATAAAAGTTGAACAGTGTCTGAACTCACAGAGGGGTTCCCAGTGAGAGTGGGTATGCATCAGGGTTTAGCTTTGAACCCACTGCTGTTCATACTGGTGATGGACTACATTAGCAAACAGACCAGAGTAGACTGGACCAAGCTGCTGTATGCAGACAATGTGTCATTACAAGCAGAGTCTGAACCAATAACTTCAGCAAATGATAGGGAATAGAATGTAAAACTGAAGGCATATGAGATGACACAGAGTACCGATAAGAGAGTTGTCATGGCAGCAAATGTGGGAAATCAGAAGCTAAAACTGAAATAAAGGGAAAACAGTGGAACAGGTTAAATGCTTCAAGTGTTGGGCAGGGTGTAGTTGAGGAGAATGAAAGTCTGAATGAGGAGGTCAAAGTTAGAATCAGAGGGGCTGCAGCCAAATGGCACACAGTGTCAGGTATGGTGTGTGACAGAAGAATGTCAAAGAAACTGAAACGTAAGGTGTATAAATCAATGGTGTGACCAATACTACTGGGCAATAAAGGCAGAGCCACTATGGAAGCTAGAGGTGGTGGAGATGAAGTGCCGGAGACATGTGGTTGGGTGCACACTGCAGGACAGACAAAGAAATAAGGGCGTCAGAGGAGAAGCGCACGTAGCTCCAATTGCAGACAGTCAAAGTGAACAGATTAACGTGGTTTGGGCATGTGCAAGAAAGCAGAAGACAATGTGGTGAAGATCATTTGGGACAAACAAAAAACAATGCGTTTTGCAAGAGATGGATGGATTATGCGAAAGAAGACTTGCTGAAGTCAGGCATGACTGTCAAAGACGGTAGTACAGTATCACTGAATTGAGAGAAATGGTGACAGCTTGACACACACCCCCCCCTCCATTTAGAAAATGGTAAAAAGGGGGTTGATGATTTATTTATTTAACATTTGGTTAGCGGGAAAGTCCGACTGGACACAAGTCCTTTTTCAGCAGAGGCCCAGGGAAAAATGCTCCACATATTACAAAGACAAGATTTAACCCAGTGCAATTTTGTAGTTTCAGAACAGTGACCTTTACATTTTCATTTACAAGAAGCCATTTATGATACAAAAATTTAAGTGATAACCCAAGATAGAGAGAAATAAATAAGTTTACACTGATTATTGGAAGACACCATTAAGCAATATGGTTATAGAATGTCTATTCAGAGATACCATTAAACATAGAGCAAGGATTAAGTGTGGAAGGAAGATTAGGATATGAAGTATGAAGGAGATTAGTAAACTGAAAAAAGGGGTTAACTACCTGACAATATGGGTGGGGGAGGTTAGTATGAGTGGGCAGAAGTATGATGGAGGTAATCTAGCCTGGCGAGTTACAACTGCAGGTCCAGTTGATTGGAAGTGTGTTTTTGGGCATTTTAACTGGGTCAAGGTAGTGGTGGCTATTATATTTATGGGCAGAGTGTTCCATTTTTTGGCTATATAGTTCGAATAGACAGAAGCTCCTGCAGAGTTGTTGGCTATAGTGACTTATAGAAAAGGTTTGTTATTGGAACATAGGACCCTAGTACTGTGGTAAGGTTGTATTAGGTTTTGTAATGATGGGGTTTTCTTGGGGTAATAAAGTATTTTTTGGGTTAGTATAAGTTGGTTGTAAAGTAGAAGTTGAGGAAGTTCTAGCCAATTGTGTTTTTTTAGGGCTGAGCAGTGGTGAGTGAGATGTGAGCTATTGGAGGCAAACTTTGCTATTTTGTTATAGCAAACCTCAAGCTTACTTGTATCTGATTTCCTGAGGCTGCTGAGGAAAGGGGAGGCATATAGGAGTGTGGACAGGAGGTGTGTTTGTGCTATTTTGGCTATAGTGCTGCTTGTGAGGAATTTTCTATATAGTCCCCGTAATATTTTGTGAACTTTCTTAACAGTGAGTACAATGTGAGTGTCAAACCTCATGTTGTGGTCTATGTCAAGTACAAGAAGTTTGGTGCGAGTGACAGGAAGGATAGTAGTGTATTGTTAG
This sequence comes from Protopterus annectens, assembly GCF_019279795.1. Classification (NCBI taxonomy): domain Eukaryota; kingdom Metazoa; phylum Chordata; order Ceratodontiformes; family Protopteridae; genus Protopterus; species Protopterus annectens. The sequence continues at coordinate 501,918,371 of NC_056733.1, forward strand.
ATGTGATAGTAAATGTGGGTGTATGAGTGGTGTGGGTGTATGAGTGGTGTGGTTGGTTGGAAGAAGAGAAGTTTGATTTTATTAGGGTTTAGTATTAGCTGAGAGTTATTGAACCATTCTTCTACAAAGAGGCCTGTGTTTTCACTTGTAGTTCTTGGAGAGAAGATGAGAAACAGATTGGTGTAGAGTCATCAGCATATTGGATGACGGAAGCATGAAGAGTTGAAGTGTGGAGTTTGTTAGTAAAGAGAGAGTAAGGGACCAAGTATGGAGCCTTGGGGAATGCCTACTGTAACTGGTAATAGAGGAGAGAGTTCTTGCCTCCATTGTACTGCTTGCTGTCTATTTGTTAAGTAACTCTGAAACCAGGTAAGGTTGGGTTTGCTAAGACTTAGTTCAGAGAGGGATACGATGAGTATTATGGTTAACCATACTGAATGCCTTGGAGAGGTCAAGAAAGACAGCGGAGACATAGTTGCCATTATTTATGTGGGTGTTAATTGTATGAGTGAATGACATAAGGGCTGTCATGGTGCTGAAGTATGGTCTGAAGCCTTGCTGAGTATTGATGAGAAGGTTGTGGGTGTTAAGGTATTTCATAATTTGTGTGTGTACACACCTCTCCAGTATTCTGGACAGAGGTGAGAGTATGCCTCTGAGTTGATAGTTTGTTCTCTTTAGAGTTACCACCTTTATGGATTGGAATGAGATGAGACACTTTCCAGATCTCTGGGACAAGGGTTTCAGACATGGAAAGACTGATGGATACTGGATATGCTATGGCATCAGCAGCTATTTTTGGAATTCAACAGGGAGTTTTGTCAGCAGCTAAAGTGGTAGATGTTAATTTCCTAAGGAGGTTTCTGATTTTGTCAGTAGGAACAGGGTGGAAGTTAAAGCCATTATTATTAGTATGGAGATCAGGTGGTAGGTTTGAGGATGAACAGCTCTGAGAGTTAGCAAGTGCGAGAATTGATTCAGTGAAGAGTTTGTTAAATAGAAAGGAAATATTAATTGAAGTATCTGTTAAGGTTGGAGGGAAGTGCCTGATTTTCCAGGGTAGAGAATATTGTTAATTGCTGACCAAAATTTTTTGGGATTGTTTTGATGTCTAGATTGGATATTGTGGAAGTAACTAGTTTTGGCTGTTTTGACACATTTCTTTGCTTTGTTACGGAGTTCAAGGAAAACCTGCTTGTCTGTAGGTGCTCCAGTTTTGTGCCAAAGAGCTCAGGCTTTACCTCTGGATTTTAGCAGAGATCTAGTGTCTTTGCTCATTCAAGGAGCATGATTAGATTTAACTCTGATGGTTCGAGAGGGGGCCATGGAATCTAGGATGTGAAGGAAGGCAGAGCTGAAGTACCGTACTGCTTCATCTAATTTTAGGTATTTGAGAGGAGACCAGTTACAGGCTTTGAGCGTACTAATAAAGCTCGCTGTACTGAAGTTTTTTTTGTTTGTTTCTGATTGTTTGGTAGTTAGTGGGCTTTACCTGATCTGTACAATGTCTAATTGCAAATGTGGGTAGGTGGTCACTCAGGCTGCCAGGGAGACAGCCTGATTGGCATACAAGGATTGGTCTGTTTGTAAGAATTCAGTCAAGTACTGACGGTTTTTGTCGATTTGTCAATTCTTGTAGGAGACTGGATGAGTTGGGAAAATCCATGGAGGCTGGTGAAGTTGGTGGGAGAACTGGAGTTACAGGTTAACCAATCAATGTTAAAGTCTCCTAAGATGATGGTTTCATGTTGGAGGACATCAGAGACCCATTCGAGTAGGGTCTCCAGTGTTATGTTGTTGATAGGTGGTATGTAGCAATTTATTATAGCTATACTTTTTTTTTTAGTTGATTTTAGTTTTGCAAGCAGAATTTCTGCATTGGCTAAGGGTGGTATACTTGTATCCAGATTATCCACATTTAAATGATTTTTAAACATCATGGCTACATCACCTCCCTTTGTAGTTGTCCAATCATTACATATGATATTGTAGCCCGAGGCAAGAATTTCATTGTTGGAGATCTCAGGTTTTAGCCAGGTTTCAGTTAGTAATAAAAAGTCAGGGGAGTATAGGGGAAGAGTAGCATGTAGATCATGGACTTTTTTTGGTAATGCTTCTGATGTTCACATTAAGTATCAATATGTCATTAGTCTGTCTAGGAATATTGAGTATGTTAGGAGAGTGAGGTTTATTACACATGTGGGAGTTTTTATCAGTTGGGTCGGGATTTGAGTGACTGTCTCCACTAAGTGATAGTCCAGCTGCGACACTAGTTTTAGTTCTGATGAGGTTATTTATGTCCCTGTCATATTTGGTGGATATTTTGTTGGTATGATGGGAGGGAAGGATTGGTTTGAGGGTGTGGAGAAAGATGTGTATTTGTACATTAGTTGTGGTAATGGTGGAGGAGAGAGGTGTAAGTGGTAGACGTGGCATGGTGAGGTAATGTGCAGAGGAGAATGTTGCGGTAGGAGGTAGTATGTGCAAACAATAAGAGGACTGTTAGTATTGGCTGAATATCAGTACATAGGTGGGGCATTTTAAGAAGGGAGGTAGGCAGAGTAGATAAGTGATCTAAAAGTGCTTAAAGAGATCTGGGTTTGGTTAAGTAATTTGTTAGTAAAGGTATTATGGCAGAAATGCTACGGGTTATGTTAGTGTGGTTTCAGTGCAGGTGGAAAGAGGGATGAAGATGATGATACTCTAAGTCATTGCCATACTTTCAATAGAAGGTTCTTGCTCAAAGTCTCTGATGTCTCCACAGTAAGATCTGTTTTGTTATTTTTATCGCACTAAAACATTTCTGTTTATTTAAATGAATTTTGACAACTGCAGGGCAAGATGACAGCAACTTCCTATCTAGCCATTTGTACTTCACCTAATTTATCTTTTTTGTTTGTTTGTCTGCTTGTTTATTTGTTATAATTATTATTTCATTTGCCTCTGGATTTTCATGGACTGTCTGCATCACTACTCACCTGTGCATGTGCACATCCATGCCTGCCCAAGGAGACCTCCACACATGGTTGAGTACCTGCACATCTGCAAGTCATTCTTCCTCTAGTACTCACCTTAATAAATTAATACTACAGATGAAAAAAACATTGTATAAATAATGCACTAGCTTATGAAAGAACATATGCAGTGATTACCTCATTATTATAAAAAGGTGCTGTTGCACTTCATGCCTTTCAAATATATTCTGCTTTTGGTTATAATTTCTATACTCCCTGATCAATTACAATTACTTAAAGGAAGAAAAATTAGTTTGGCAATGTGACCCAAGTACTTCTCTAAATATGTGACCACTGAAGAACCATCAATGTTCTTATTTCAGCATGCAGGACAGAGATCTACCGCAAGTTCTAGGTTCAAACTATGGTAAAGAAATTGTAGTTATTCAGGAACACAGAAGAATAAAGGGATGGCATTGAGACAAAAAAAGTGTGAATAAAGATCTCCTCTCTCGATACACCAACAGTAATGCATAGAATTCTGCAGTTTTGGTCAGGAATGTCCAACATTTCTGTTATATTGTATTCTTTTTTTTAATTATTCACCTGGGCTGTGCCTGAAACTAGCCCAGAGTGATCAATGTAGTAAACAAGCTAGATAGATAATCCCATTTCCACAACAGCCGATCTATTACTGCACTCGGGCAAGAGGTAGAATACCAGTTTGACTAGGTTCTGCTTAAAATTAAAATATTGTCAAACAACTCACTAATGTTCAATGTCAGACTCCACCAGGCTGCTAATTACAACTAAACTATCTGCAATATCAATGACGTGCTAGCCACCTGTCAGGAATAACTACAGTTTCTATCAAATGCCTTCTCTGCATCAAGAGACTGGAAGCCCCAGTGAATACTATGCCTATCCACCAGGTGTAAAACCACTAGAAAATATGATGACAATGACATCCTAGTAGCATAAATGAATCCTCTCAAGAGTTAAAAACCACCTTTGGGAGTAACAGTCATGTTTCAGGCATTTGTCTGAGTGAACATTTGGTTGCTATAAGGGCACTTGTGAAGCCATGCCTACTTGCTTATAGGATAAAGGCCTGTACAAGTCAGATATTACAAAAAAGTGAAGAAAAAAATGCAATCTTGAAAAAAAGGCAATGGTAAGGTAGATAACCTGAAAAGAACTGAATAAAACTAATCATAGTATTTTACCACCCAAGAAGAACTTTTCCATTGAAGCAGTCTGAGGCCATACAATATGCAATCAAACTATTTTGAGGTAGAAAAGACATTGGGGGGAATTCATGAAGGTATCATCATAGTAACCTTCTGTTATTCGGCAATGACCCTAACACAATATTGCACAGTGCCCTAACGTGAAAATATGCAGCACCACATGGGGCTGGCTCCGCGGCCATGCTGAATGCTAATGAGGCAGTCCAGAGAGAGGCATATGCTCGCTCATTCACTGCCCCCCCCCCCACAAGAACTGCCTTCAAGAAGGCATTTACACACTATGCAATTCAAGAAATTGCTTGACAGTGTAGATAAGCAAAGCCAGCCCCACCACATTGTAGCAATGAACAAGGCCTTTCGTCCATGTTCAACTACCTAACAAAACCATAATACAGGGATCAGGTGGAAGGAGCCACCAGACAGCTGTGACTACTCTAAATTTAAGTGCCATAAAGGCACTGACATCATTATGGGGATCAGGGGGTGAAGGGAAACACTAGAAACCAAAGATTACTCTACAGTTATATGCCAAAACAACACTGACATCAGTACAGTGATCAGGGAATGTGGGGAAACATTAAACACCAAGGATTACTCTGCACTTGGTGCCATAATGACACTAACATTAGTATGGGGATCAAGGGTGGGAAACACTAGACACCAGACATAAGACAATTGCCATAATGGCACTGACATTAGTAGGGGAAGCGGAGGTTGGGGACACAACACCAGACATATAAGACCAGCCCATAATGGCACTGACATTAGTACAGGGATCGGGGCTGGGGGACACAACACCAATATAAGACAACTCCCGTAATGGTATTGACATTAGTATGGGGATCGGGTGTGGTGGACATGACACCAGACATACAAGACAATTCCCATAATGGCACTGACATTGGTATGGGGATTCAAGGAGTGGGGGACCACAGGAGGGCACACAAATCATGGACAGATACAGGGACTGTGGTAAGTGATTGTGTTTGAATGTGTACTTTGTGCATGTGGGACAGTGATGGGGGGATGCCGATGCTTGCACAAGCCGCAGTTTACTACCATAATGTGCAGATCAGCGATGATCTGCATGTTGCAGTAGTAAATGATTCACAAACATGCAAATTAGCAAATAATGAAGTCTTTTCTCATCTCGGTTAACATGTCTCTGAATCGAAAAGATCCAGGGTCTTTTTTGCACAAGCTGCAAGGCTTGCGCTGGACTCCTTACTGAATTTCCAGGTTAGTCTTTCATATGTTTCACCTAAGGCTATATCATAAAAGTTATTGGTTGGGTTCAGCAGCCTAGCATAGTGGTGTGTTTAACTGTCCTAATGCCTTAAGATGTCAGTCTTATCTGCTCTTGCAGCTGGACTGGTATGAAGTCTGAACACGTCATGTAATATCCACTGTGTTAAAGTCTTGGATAATGGGAGAAAGTAGCAATCATGATACATACTTCTGAAATTTGTCATTTTATAAAATAAGAGTATTCTGCGCAAGAGGTAATATAAGTTAACTCATTCAGTTTAATTACCACACTACTCCCCAGTCAAACCATGTACCCTTGTGTATTCTCACAAGTAACTAGATGAAAACAGTCCTTGGCCTTATTAAAATTAAAACAAAAAAATCCCACCATATATAAGCTACAATGCAATTATGCAGTTATTTAAATGTGTTTACTGGGCTAATGCTCTGATCCAGTGGAGAATCTGTAATCACTGATCAGAATGCATGCTTGCCTTTACAATGCAGTACAATATTAACAATAAAATAATATTAGTCTGGTTTACAGCTAGCAGTACAGTAAAAAAAAAAGACATTTTTGAACACAAAGAATGGTTTTATAAAGGTACATAGAATATATAATATGAAAATATTTATGACTACTGTGCTACTGTATTAAATACATATTTGTAGAGAACGAAGGAGAAAGAAAAGCTGCTATGTGCAGCAGTACCTAGGAGAACTGGGAATGTAATTAACATGATCCAGGGAGTTGGATAACAAAAAAAACATTTGGTCAGAGCCAATTCTGCCAGAGGTTTGAGAACAAAACACAATTTGTGACTGAAGTTGAGTTGTTAAGAGATGAAGGGAGTGGGTTCTAAAAGTTTCAGAGATGATGTTGAAAAGCTGGTGTCATTGTGGCGCTGCTTGGTTTATGGCTGGAGAAGGATGGCATATGGGTAGTAGAAACTAAAGATTGTAGGCAGAAGTTCTCAGAGAGAGCGTGCTCATCAGAAAATGAAAGAAGCCGGAGTAAAGAGGAAAAAAAAGTCAACCATGAAGGTCAGGAGGATCTCATTTTTTGTAGCTGTTGATATTTTGGGACTGATTTTAAAATGTCATTTTCAAAAGTTGTATTTGACAGTTTCTGAAATCTTAAGATGCAAACTTCCGAACATTTCTATACATAACAAATGAGTATCTGCATAAATGTCAGAGACATATGAAACATATCTCAGCTGAAAAAGATAAAAGAAGTAGTTTTGGCATAATGGGTAAAGTTAACCCCTCGAAGACACACAGTACAAGATCTGATCCTCGATCTCAGAAAATTGGCTGGGTCTCAAATGGTCCATCAGGACATTTAGCCCAATACTCACCTATGACAAAAATCTTAACTATACAGTGTGCAGGAGTGACAATACGCAAGGCTGTGTCTCACAATGTCTGCTTTTTTAAACATGAGAATTCTGCAAACATGAAATTACAATCTCATCATCAAATTCACAAAATGTCAAATATAGCTGGTGCCCACTGTCTGAAAGCTTTATGATTGATAAAAATACAGTATTCATACATTTCAAAAGTTACAAGAGTCTTTGCAGAGTGGAACAATTCCTGTTAGCTGCTCTGAATGTCGTGTGCAAAGCCATTAGTCCAGACTCTCAAAAGGTGGGTCTACCAAACCGTACTTCCGATAACTGACTTCCGCGAAAGTGCATTATATTGAAAATGCACTTTCGCGAAAAATAAAAATTAAATAAAAAAATAAACAAACTAAACACAATTATGCAGGGGGGCAAGCCCCCCTGCACCAGCCCTACTTTAATATTCTCACTCCGAGATCACACTACAGTGGGGAAAAGGGAATATTCCCTTATTCCCACTGTACCACGATCTCAACAAGAGTTTGCTTAGTTGTACATCAACACTACAAGTTGATGTTGAACTAACGTTACATTTTTTTTTTTGGTTTTCTTTAGTGAAAGTGCATTTTTCGATAAAATGCACTTTTGCTAAAGTGGGCCCGCAAAAGTACGGTTTGATGAACCGTACTTTCGATGTAACAACTAGGACCCCAAAAGGCATATATCAACTCATACTTTCTTTGCTCTGTACAGCTTCTTAATTTGAGAAAAAAATTGTATAAATACAAATAATTTCCTACCAGTTAAATGAACTGCCTTTAATCTAGTGAGTTATCTGAAGCTAAAAATAAGCAGCAGTCTTTGTTTACCTTTTAAATTATGTTATTCTGCAGTACACACACACACAAAACAATCAATTAGTGCTACTTTATCAAAAGTTTGTTCTCTGTATATCACACTGCTTCCTTATAAGAAAGCATTTCAATCAGCATCTTGTTCTCCCTTTGCCAACACAGCACTGTGGTATAACAATGCCATTTGTCTTAGGCTCTTCAGCCATTTGAAAATGTCCTTGAGAGCAGTGATGCACACATTTTTCTTGCATATAAAACTTGACCACTATTTCTTACAGCTTGTGTTTGATCTACTGACCATGTGATTGATGTTCTGCATCAGACTACATTTTATATTTAAAATACACAACAAACGATCATACTAGAGTTGATTTGTCTTTGATTAACTCCCATCCATTCTTGTTACATAAAGTGCAGCAATGTTGTTTAATTTAAGGCCACATACTATTTATAAAATAAATCTTAGCTTACTTTCAAGTTATGAAGCAGTCTATAATATCTATACGCTGCCAGCATGCATTACTTCATTTTCAATACACACTTTATCAAAGTCAGGGTCACAATAGCCCAAAACGTATTCTTGCATATAGTCAGTGTACTGGTAGATCCTCTACTGATAGAAACATCACTCCATCATCACAGGGGACATGCAGTGTCATAAGCACATATACCTTACTGCATGTCTTTGGGATATGAAGGTAAACTGGAGCCCCCCTCCCAACAAACACTCAAGAGACATGGAAGATATGTAAAATCTGCAAAGAATGCACCCCATCCAAGAAATGAAATGCTGAAATAAAACAGCAACAGCCCTTGAAGCAGTACCGCTGTGCCACCCAAAACTGATTATTCAAATACCTACATATCAGACATACTTAACAGATATGTGCACAATCCACCCTATGGCTGATACTTAACCACTCACTGCAACCATCACTGTTAGCACCAAATTTCATTTTTAAAAATGCAGGTAAGAATAAAAACACAGTCTGATGAAAAAGAGAGGAATTTTCATCTCATTGACTCCAGAGTTTATTATCTGACACTGTAGGAGACTCCTCTGTGCCTTTGTCATTTGGCATACTCTGTGACATGTCATTTGCATTATGATAAAGCTTGGAAAATTCAATTGTAATGAGATATCTCCATCGTTCCTCTGAAAAGTAAACAGACTAAAGTTCAAGGATTCCTCTTATTCAAATTACAATGACATAACTTATAACTATGTACATAAGTGTTGCTTGCAGTTATAAACCAGAGCTATCAATTTGCCTAGTAAGTGTAAAAGCAGCAGCTCCTATAATAATCTGACGTGTTAAGGAACTACTGCCCTGATCATTTTAATGTTTTACACACAATCTACACTTTTTAAATAATTCTTTACCAAAGTGTTCACAGTAGTTATATTCTGCTGAGTGGTACTAGCACTGGATGTTTTCTAGTGTTGTACTTCATACCTACACTGCAGAACACAGTAACAAACCTTAAAATCTACCTCATGACCCCAAAACTTACAGTACTCTTTCATTATGGAAAATAATGGTCCAATAACCTCGACGGTATGGCAGGACAGTGTGGGTTTGTGTGTGTGTATGAGGGGGAAGCATCCATTAAAGTGAAAGTAAGCATCCCCTGCCATAACACCACTGAGATTATTAGTTCAATGTCTGCTCTGGATATACAAATAAATTTTTACAGAGGCAAGAATTAAAATAAGTGTTTAATTTTCAGAAAAGACGCAACAAAAAGAAGATTAAATGAAAACTGGCACCACATGCCTTGGCAGAAAACACGAGGAAGTGCTGCAAACACTATAAAGAATTATTAAAACAGCCACACAACCTGGAATTTATTATCAGAATAAGACATAATATTCCTGTTCCTCAAACGTCCAGTTAATATCCCCTTATAGGTTCCAGACAGTCCATCTGGTAATACCTGTTCATCTACTAATACCTTTGCAGTTAACTGGCTTTGTTAATCAACTGCTAATTGTCAATTAAAAAAAATGCACCTTACTATATAAAATTCTAAATAAAGGCTACTGCACCTCTCCGAAAAGAAGACTCCCAATCAGGGAACAGTCTTACTCTCTAAGATATTCCCAGAAGAACTTAATATTATTCAACCATACCTCATTTAACCAATCCGTCATTGGTGACAGCCTTCTCATGAACAAGCCCAGCTCTCTGGAAAGTACAGTTGTGTACACTTACCATAAATGTAGATGTTAGAGTGTATTCACTGTTGCAGTCATTAAATTTGGGTTATCTTCTTGCAGTAGTCCTCAGTCGGCCTGATTTACAAAGTCTTGGGCCCTGCGTCGGTTGCTGTCCCTTCTTCCATGACGTCAGGTCGATAGGGTTATAAAACATGCAGCCGACGCCATTACATCACTTTGTTGCCCCAGATGTCAGGAGCCCCCCTAATGGAAAGCAATTTAATCTATAATACAAGGATATACCTCCAACAAAAAAGCAAATACACCAAAAAGTTTTTTGAGTATAGTAAATGAGAGTAGAGGTATAGCCAAAAGAAGAAAGGGGACTGGAGGGAGAGTAACCAGTACTGCAACAGTGAATACACTTCAACATCTACATTTATGGTAAGTGTACACAACTGTACTATGTTCTTCGTGTTTCACTGTTGCAGTCATTACATTTGGGTAGATTCTCAAAGCTAAGGTTGGGAGGAGGAATTTAGATAGAATTAGGACCAGCTAAAAGGCCCGGCAAGACTGCAGTGGCAAAACTGCAGTGGCAAAACCAGCTCTGGATTTAGAGAAAATTGGCAAATGATAATGCTTGGTGAAAATATGTACAGAACTCCAGGTAGCAGCTTCTAGGATGTCCCTTGTAGGGATGCCCCTCAGAAAGGCTGTAGAGGTAGATGCAGCCCTGGTTGAATGGGGTCTGATGCCCTGTGGGATAGGTTTTCCATGGTGTTATAGCAGAAGTGAATGCAGTGGCCTATCCATTTTGAAATGGTTTGCTTTGAATTAGCCTTCCCCTCTGTCCCTGCAGCAAATGACACCAGCAGTTCTTCAGATTTCCTTTGAGGTTTAGTCCTGTCCAAGTAGAATCCAAGTTGTCTGTGCACATCTAAGGAATGCAGTATCCGTTCCCCTTTGTTCTTTGGGTTAGGAAAGGAGGTAGGCAAATGAATGGACTGATTAAGAGCTACACTGGATACCACCTTGGGCATGAAGGAGGGATTGGTTCTGAGGGACACCCTGTCCGCATGAAAGATGATGAAAGGCTCCACTGCCATAAGGACCTGTAACTCAGATACCCTTCTTGCAGAAGTGATTGCTAAAAGGAAAGCTGTTTTCCAGGAAAGGAATTTTAAATCTTCAGTAGTAGCTGGCTCGAAAGGAGGAAGAGTGAGTTTTTCCAAGACAAAGTTAAGGTCCCAGGCTGGAGTTGGAGCTCTCCTCGGTGGCCTTAAATTTTTGGTCCCTCTGAGGAACTGCTTGAGCAGTGGGTGAGAGAAGAGGGGAGGCTCTGTGCTATAATGAACTGAAACAGCTGAGGCATAAATTTTGATGGAGGAAAAGGACAAGCCCTTATGAAGCATCTCAGTCAAATATTGTTGAATCTGAGGTAAATTGGGCACTGCTGCGCTCAACCCTTGAGACTGGTTCCAGGTAGAATATCTTTTCCATTTTGCAGCATAAGATTTTCTAGTACTGAGCCTCCTAGCCTCTAAAACGATATCCATCACTGATTTACTGAGGGATGGTAAAGGAGAGATTAGGTAATTAGCCAGGCTGCTATGTTCAGGGTTTGCAGCTGAGGGTGCAGAATCTGGTTCTCCTGCTGAGACAACAGGGAAGGAGTCTGAGGCAGGTGCCATGGAGTCAAGCATGGCACACTGCGCAGGAGGGGGTACCAGTGTTGGCGTGGCCAGTCTGGTGCAATTAAAATCGTCCTTGGCTTGTCCTGTTTGATCTTTACAGAGGCAGAGGAGGAAAGGCATAAACTGATAGGTTTTTCCAGCTGAAGGATACAGCATCCACTTTTCAAGCTAGTTTGTGGGGAATCCTTGTGCAAAATTTTTCCAGTTGATGGTTCTGGGGGGAGGCAAACAGGTCTATATCTGGGCTGCCCCATTTGCTTGTCAACATGTTGAAAATCCTTGTTTCCAGTTTCCACTCGTATGGATCCATGAAGTTTCTGCTTAGTCCCATTTGCCAGTGTATTTAGTTTTCCTGGCAGGAATTGAGCTTGTAAATCCACTTGGTAGCTCAAGGCTGTGTTCCACAATGCCATGGCTAGTCTGCAGAGGGGGTAATAGTGTGTACCCCCCCCCTGCTTGTTTATGTACCACATGACCATGGTGTTGTCCGTCTTTACCATTAGTTGCCCTGAAAGAATGTGGTCCTTGAAGGCTGTCAGAGCATTCTGTACAGCTAACATTGCCTTTTAATTTATGTGTAGGTGCATTTGACTTGGGTTCCATTTGCCCTGAATGCACTTCCCTGCAAGGTGAGCCCCCCATGCATAGTCTGATGCATCTGTTAAGGTTTGGCCGGCAGGGGGTAGTGTGAATAGTAGTCCCTTGTTTTGGTGGTAGGCCTCTGCCCACCAAAGAAACTCTAGGCATAGGCAAGGTAGGATAGGAATCATAGCTTCTAAATCCTGTGAATGTTGACACCATAGGCTTTTGAGGTACCATTGTAGTTTTCTAATTCCATATGCAAGGCTGTATATGAGGAGAATGCAGGAGGCCATGAACCCCAAGACTTGCAGTATTTGCCTTGCAGATAACTGGGTTTTTGTGGCCACTTGTTTGAAATAGGTTGTCAAATGAGTCTGTTTCTCTGGCGTGAGGAAAGCCATCTGGGAAGTTGTATTCAAGCTTGCTCCCAGGAATATAATTTGTTGACAGGGTACCAGGTGTGATTTCTTTTCGTTCATTGTGTACCCCAGACATGTCAGTACCCTTCGAACAAAGGCCAGATGTTTCAAAAGTATGTTCTGGCTTTCTGCCTGAATTAGACAATGGTCCAGGTATGGGTATATTTGAATATTTCTTTGCTTGCAGAATGCAATGACTGGTGCTAGGCACTTTGTGAATACCCTGGGCACAGTAGATAAGCCAAAGGGCAGTACAGAGAACTGATAGTGCATGCAGCCTGCTTTGAAGCATAGATATCTTCTGCAAGACTCCCCGATAGGCATGTGCAGGTATGCTTCTTTTAAGTCTAGTGTTGCCAACCATGCATCTTTGCCTAGCATAGTAAGCAGCTGGTGAAGAGTCAGCATCCTGAATTTTGGAACCACCAGAAAGTTATTTAGAGTAGAAAGGTCCAGAATAGGACGCCATGTATTGCCTTTTCTGGGTACTAGGAAAAGTCTTGAATAGAACCCTTGTCCCTTTTCCTCTTCTGGTACCAACTGAATAACCCCTATGCTTAAGAGAGAGAGTACTTGATGTTGGGCCTCTGTCCACTGATTTGGGGGTAGATCTGGCCACCTGCTTGGCGTTGGTAAAGTGTGGAAGTGAAATCTGTATCCTTGGGACACTATTTAAAACCCATCTGTCCTGGGTGAGGAGTTCCCAGTTTTTGGCCTGCAGACCAATCTTTCCGCCTAAAGGAGCATTCAGTTGGGAAGTGCTTGGATATTTTAAAAGCAAGTCATTGAGACAGTTTTCTATAGGGGGGAGTCTTACTACTCCCTGATTTGAGTGTGGAAACCCCCCCACTGCTTAGTCTTGTGTGTCCCGTGGGACTGAAACCTGAGGTCTCTGCTGTGTCTGGGTTTGGCTTGAGAAGACCTGGAAGGGGCTGGAAAGGACCAAATCTTAGAGGGCCAGTGCCTACTAAATCTAGGAGGCTGAACTTGTAATAAATCTTTAACAGTTTGCATAGATTTAGCTTTATCTTCCATCTTTTTAAGAACTTCCTCAGCCTTGTTGCCAACAGGCAGTCCTGATTTAAGGAAGCATCCAACAATTTAGCTTTAACATGATCAGGCAAAGATTGCTCCTTAAGCCAAACATGTTTTCTGAGTACAGACCCAGTAACAGCAGCCCTGCAAGAGACCTCTAATGAATCAAATCCACATTGCAAAGTATGTTTTCCAACCTGTTCAGCAGAATGCATTAAATCATGTAATTATTTATTTTCCGTACAGTCAGGAATCAACATCATTTCTGTTTAAGCAATCCAATAACATGTTATTGATCCTTTAACATATGAAACTGGCAGTTTAAAGCCCTACCGGCCAAGGTTGCAGAAGTGTAAACTTTCTTACCCCATCTATCCAGTGCCCTGGAATCTCTATCAGAAGGGGTAGGATTTTTAGCAGTAGAGGCCTTAATGCCCTTGGGTCCCGGTGAAATAGTCTCTGGATCAGCAATAGGATTCTTAAAAAGGAACTTGTGTGCATCAGGAGCCCTGTAATAGCGGTCAGATTTTCTGGGAGCATGAGGCAAAGAATCAGGGGCCAAACTAGATTCCACAGCTTAGTTAGGGAATGGGAATACTACCTACCTACCTACTAGCTACCTGCTCTTACTAGATTTTGATACTTTAAGTAGGCGTTTGTTGTTAGAGCATAGATTTGTGGATGGGACGTAAGGTTCAATGATATTTTTCAGGGAAGGGCAAATCTCGGGTTTATAAATGAGTTTATGGGCAAAGGTAAGTTGTGTGTAATGTAGGTAATGTCCAAATTCAAGCCAGTTTAGTTCTCTAGTGCCCTGGCAATGGTGGGTACGATTTAGTTGGGCTGATGCTAATTTTGCAATCTTATAATAACAGGACTGCAGTTTGTGTTGCAAAGAGTTGGAGATTGGTAAAGATAGGAGACCCATAGAGTAAAGCTGGAAGGAGAAGACTTTTTGAAAGTTTTATTCAGATGAATTTGTCTAAGTATTGTTTGTTTCTATAACGTTTGCCTGATTTGAAGCGAGTCCTTTTTATTGTGTTATTAATATGCAAGTCAAAGCTACGTTTGCTGTCAATAGTAATTCCAAGCAGTTTGGCCTGATTTACTAACTCTATTTGGGTTTTGTTTATGGAGAATACAGTAAAGTCTATGGGAACAGGTTTAGATGCAAAGATGAGAAGTTTAGATTTATTGGAGTTAAGTAATAGCTGTGATTGGTTTAGCCAGAGTTCTATGGATGTACAGGCTTTCTAGTTAACTTTTGGAGGTCAGAGAAGTTATTGGAGATACAGATTATGGTTGAAGCATCTGCATACTGTATGGTAGTACAGTCAGAGGGAACTTTATGTAGGTCATTTATAGAAATGTTGAATAGTAGGGGTCCTAAGATTGACCCCTGGGGCACCCCTATGTTATTTGGAAGAAAGCTAGAGAGGTTATTCTGCCATTTTACAGATTGCTGTCTGTTTTCCAAGTAATTTATGAACCAAATTAGGGTGGCATCAGAGCATCCTAGTGATTGCAGTCACTGGGCAAGTTTAATACGGCAGGCTGTATTGAATGTTTATGAGAGATCCAGTAACAGGCCTGATGCAAGTAGGTTACTATCTAGGGTGTTACAGATGAAATTTGTGAAGGAGACTAGGGCAGTAATGGTACTGTGGGATGGTTGAAATACATGCTGTGAAGGGGATAGTAGGTTGTTGCTGGTTAGTTATTCAACCAGTTTGTGGATGCATTTTTCCATTAATTTAGATAGAGGGGACAGTATGGAAATGGGTCTAAAATTAGATAGGGTTTCCACCTTTATGAAGTGGAGTAATTACTGATTTTTTCTAGAGCTGGGGGGCTGTGTGTTCTACAAGTGATCGGTTTATAAGGATACTTACTGGGAAACCTATTGCCTTAGCACTGATTTTGAGGTATTCTGGAGGGAGATTATCAGCAGATAAGGAGCCTGGTTTCAATTTGCCAAGTAATGTTTGTATTTGAGAGGTTGCTACAGGTCGGAAGTTAAAGGATGGTATGGAGACGATTTTGCCTTGAGGTATGGTGGCTGGGTTAATGGGGGTTGGGGTACTTCCTGCATTTACTAATGTAAGGATAATATCAATAAAGTTTTTATTAAATATTTCAGTGATTTTAACTGGGCTTTTGTCTGGAAATGGAGATGGGCTTTGGGTGCTGCCAGGATTTAGTAATGAGTTGACAGACTTCCAGAAGTATGATATTATTACTGTGGGTGTTTATTTGTTGAGAAGCAAGTCTTTTTGCCCTGACTAATGGCCTGTTTTGCTTTGTTTCTAAGTATTTTGAAGGTGGTTTTGCTGGGTGGGGCCTTATCTTTTCTCCATTTGTGCCCTGCTCAGTCTGTATTAATCAGTAGTTGTTTGGTTGACGTAAATAGCCAAGGAGCATGGTTATGTTTAACTCTCTTTTTTCTTATGGGGGTTATGGAGTTAAGGGCATCTGTAAAGGTAGTATTGAAGTAATGTACTGTTTCATCTAAGGGAAGATATTTCAATGGGTTCCAATTTAGTGATTGCAATAGGTTGCAAAAGTGAGACTGGCTAAAACTGGCTAGATTTGTAGTATATATATGGGTTCATTTCTAAATCTCGAAAGTCCAAAATCCTGAGACCAAAAGTTCAAAATACTGAAAACTCAAAATACTGAATCTCGTAATATCAAAAAAACACAACACACCAACACTTACTATATTCCAGCACAAGTACATACAGAAACATGTTACTCTTCAACTATAAGTAGGGGTGCTATAAGGGTGTTTCATTGAAAGCTCATTTCACTGAATTTGAATTCACACTGACCAAATCGCTGAAAGCTCAAATTAGTAAAAAAACTCATTTTACCGAATCTCATTTCACTGAAGTGAAGTACTGGCACTGTGTGGAGTACTGTAAGGCAAGTAAAATTGTATATGCCCTGTTCCCCACTGTAGTGCAATCCTGGAGTTAGTATATATAGTTGGGGGGCACAGCCCCCCACATTGAGAGGGTGGGGGTATTGCCCCCCCCAATTGGTTAGGGTATATATTGTCTTCTGGAAAGAGTAAGTCTTTGCTGTAAGTATGCATGTCTGTGGTTTAAAATGTATTGTTCTGAAGCTTTCGGTGAAACATAATATAAAACCAAACTGGGTAAGGGGTATATCGGTGTAGGGCACCCCAATGAATGAAGCAACTGATGTCATAGCATCGAATGCACAAATATCGCCACATGCTGTGCATGCTCAGAGGGTTACATCAGAGTGGACTAAACCAATGGCGAGTGTTCTGTTGGCCCCTGATAATTATATATACTAACTCCGAGACTGCATAATCCCTTGAGAAAGGGGATAATCACCCACCTGAGGACTGTTGATCTAGCACACCTGCCAAACCTCTGTCTGCGATGGCTAAATGGTGTCGACCAGACAGGTGTTGGTGCAGTGCATGTTCAGTGAGGGTGCCCTACACCCATATATGTATGTAAATACATGTGCATGTGAATGTGTATACATAATCATTATCCCCCTCCCAAAAGTTACTCTGACTTCACTTCCAAAAGGCTTCCAACTCGTACATAAATTTTTGTCCAATTGCTAAAATCTTTGAGAAACTGGTATACAAGCAAATATTCAACGGCTATGAGCTGTTGTACAACTATCAGCACAGGATGCTGTAATGTCTTTATACAACAGCTTTAAATACTGCAACTGACAATATTTATTGTAACATTAATGATGGCTTTATTAAGTAAAGAAATACATGTGGACATAACAGCTTTTGAGACTGCTGACCACAACATTCTGCTGTAGGAATTTACAAAGTTCAGTTTTGGTGATAATACATTAAAACAATTTCTAAGCTAACTTTAAAACAGAACTTTCCAAATGCATGTTAATAATCACTACTCCACAAATGGAACTCTAAACATAGGCATCCCCCAAGGCTCAGTACTTGGACCCTTCATAAATGACCTAATGACTTCCTACAGCTCTGTGTGATTCTTTGTAATCAGGATATCTTGCTACTTGAAGCCAGCAAAAGTCACTGAAAGCTGCAATCATACACACCACTTTCAGTGTGCTGTGTCAACAGTCACACTCCTGTAAGGTGAAAAAAACAAACACCATCTTATTGTCTCACCCTATTAAGTAACACCCCTAGATACCTTGTGCAACACTGATAAACAGTGTAACATTATTCCAGCTGTCACATTAGTTTTGTTATTCCTTGTTTTTGATCATTTGATACTTATGGCTGATACTGGACCAGTGCCTCTTATTTACTTCATACAGATATCATTACATCCCAACTCAACCCAGTTCTACAATTACTCACCAGCATCGAGGTTAGTCTAATGTTCTTTCCAAAATTAAAATACTGTTTAAATTTATTTACCCTGCATTCATCTTATAACACACAAAGAGTCCAAATATCAAAGTTGTTCTTAAGTACTTCTGTAATTTCTTTGCATTATTTATGTGTATTACTTGTTATATTTTTAGTCTCTATATAATTTTAGAGTGCTGTATTTTTACCACTGCATTTAAAAATACATTTTTCTGCACTCATGCCTTCTCTCTGACTCTGCTGTTTGGATTACTGTTACATTTGGTCATTTCCTGCACTTTTGGACAGATACATTGTTTAAGCAGTTTATTTCTTGCACTTCAGGTCCAATTTGTGATTAAGAGGCTGGAAGGGTTATTGCTGCTCTCTTGTAGGGTTGCCACCTTTCCAAATGCCCAAAGTGGGACATTTGTGCTACAAACATCAGATTCTGCAGGGCAAAACATACCCACGGCCAGTACAAAGGACAGAACTTCAGTGTTTTGCCTGAATAAAAATTTATTCTTGTAGCATTTTAGTTCCTTATTCCGTTTCTTCATTTAGGTGTTTCAGATACAGAATAACCGTTTAATGCAACTATTACATAAAATATAGAAAATAATTTTGTCCTAAAATTTCAGGACATTTGCCATTTTTTCACATTTTTTGCAGGACACAACTGCCCAAAGAGGGACTGTCCCTCGCAAAATGGGACAGGTGGTAACCCTACTCGACAATGAAGGGTAGCCTGGTCGAATTTGGTGCTGTAAATCGGTCAATAAACTTTACATTGTCCTACTTGTGATTAGCCATAGGCTATTCTATTAGTTTGCAAGCTGTGCTCTTCACAGTGGGTTCTAGCAGTGTCCTGTACAGAAGCATATAGCTAGAACTACTCCCCTTCAAACTTCCTTTATACTCAGTTGGACAAACAGCAGCTAGTTTGCACATGGACAAGCACTCCCCACGTACTTTGGGTCATATGTTCTCATTGCTAATCTTTTCCGCAATAACCAACTGATTGTCTAAAAAGAGCCGGTAACCACAGACATGAACTTGCCTGCTTTCTCCGCAGCTAGCTTGGTGGATGTGGGCAACCTCAGGCGATGTAGTAATTGCCTTTTGTTTACTGGGAACCAATTTATTCTCAAACAAACTGTTGTGCTATGTGACAGATGTATAAACAAAATTACACAGCAGGCAAAGCTCTCCAATACAAGCACTTAGTACAAAGCAGTCTGTCAGAAATGCACACACTACACACATCACACATTGTACAGATCAGTCCCACAGCCCCACGTGTTAAACAATTAAAGGTAATCTTCCTAAACCCCAAAGACCTTCTGGACATTGGAACTACAACAAATATCCTCAGCAGCCCCAAAAGCAATCCAGCAAAGTAACACCCACCACAGTTATATATAGTCATATCTCATGCAGACTCAGCCTTTTTAAAGCCCATAAGGCAAGCCAGCACACAACCCAATATTTTAATCACAGGAGACTCCATTGCAAGACACACAGATGTCCCACTCACCAGGCTGAGAAAGGAGAAATTCAAAGTGAGTTGTCTTACTGAGAGCCAAAATCCACCAGATCACACAAGCACTCAGGTCACTGAACCACAAGTACCAGTATGTGATTGTAAATGACCGGAGATATTCTTCCATGGACTAGATGAAGACAGACATAAGGCTGTTGGGCTATGTGTACCAGACTACTATTAGCTTAGCACTGAGTACCATTCTACCTTCACCAGGGATAATGACACTATATGAGCAGAAGAGAATTTACTTTAATAATTGGCTTAGCTTCTGGCGTCATTCCAAGGTGACACTATTTGTCAGAATAGGTGAGTATTGTTGACACACCACATCGCTTTGCCATGGATGTCCTGCACCTGACCCCTCTCTAGGATTTTGAATATTGGCTAAAACAATGTCCTCCACCACAATGCCTTTTTAGACAATGCCAAACTGACAGGCCTTCCCACATAGCAAAACCAACCAAAGGGAAGCTATTTATTTATTTTATTGCATTTGTTTTACCGCGGTGGTGGTGCTGCAGTAGCGTTGTCGCCTCACAGTAAGACGCTGTCCGGTTCAATTCTCAGCTAGAGCATCTTCTACGTGGAGACATGCGTGAATGGGCGTGCCTTAGTTGAAGGCTGTGCATCAGGCCTGGCAAGCTGGTACGTAAAAATCAACTGCCAATCATTAGCGGACCGGAGTTCCGCTGTGGTGACCCCTAACCTGGAAAAAGCCGAAAGACAAACAAATTGCATATGTTTACCGGGAAAGTCCACTGGGTCTAAAAGAGCTCATTTTCAGTGGAGGCCCACGGAGAAAAGTTCCAACAAGAACATAGATACAGAAACAAAATTAAACATTAATTGGTACAGAAGTAGAAACAGTGTTGCACATAGTGATTACAGTAATATACAGAATGTACACATAAAGTAGTTGGTTTGATTACAGTAATATATACAGAATATATACATAAAAGCAGGAATCTAGTTGGTTGCCAGATGAATTCAATCAGAAATGTATAAACAGAAACATATTAATCAGCATTATTGTACCAGTATCAACAAGTGATGAAAAAAAAATAAATATGGAGAACGTATCAGTCACTAGTAGCAAAAAAGAGTTTAGTTATCATATACTGAGAAGGAAGAGGTTAAATTATAGAGCATGTATATAGCCAGGAAGAGTTGAGATGATTTTTCAGTATTTGTTTGAAGGTGGTGGTGCTGCCTGTGTTTCTTATAGAAGGCGGAAGTGAGTTCCATAGTATGACAATGATGAATGAATAGAGGAGTTGACCAGCAGGTAAGGTGGGTTTTTCTAATTTCAGAAGTAGATGATTTTCAGATCTTAGTTGCCTGCTAGGTTGGTATTTGGCAAGTACAGCTGAGAGAGCAGGACAGTCTATGGGTCTGTAGATTTTGTGCACTGTAGCTAGTTGAGTGAATAAGAGATGGTGGGGGAGTTCCAGCCAGCCTAATTGTTTCAGTGAGTTACAGTGCTGGGACGAGAATTTGGCCTTGGTGACAAAATTTGGCTATTCTGTTGCTGTAGCTGATTCATAGCATTTATAAGTGTTTGCTGTACCTGTTTCTGCCTGTTTTGTGAAAAAAAAGATACATGCTCTATAATTTAACCTCTTCCTTCTCAGTATATGATAACTAAACTCTTTTTTGCTACTAGTGACTGATACGTTCTCCATATTTATTTTTTTTTCATCACTTGTTGTACCTACTCAGCACAGACTCCACGTGGGCCAGCAGAGTAATCCAGGCTGCAGAGAGCTGAATAAGCGACTTTTCTTGATACTAAGTATATTTTTTGTTGCTTTCCACATCTGAATACCTAGCAACTGTATTTCGCCTGCCTTTCTGTTACATTGAAGCTGTTTTTACTGCATTTAACTTAATATTGCACTTGGAATCCTTGTTTGTTACTATTTGACTGTATTTGTAGCAAATTCTTCTGTGTAAGCTGTAGTAGCTGATTCATAGCATTTATAAGTGTTTGCTGTACCTGTTTCTGCCTGTTTTGTGAAAAAAAAAAGAAAAAAGAAAAAATATCTCTTGTTTTTCCTGCTTTACTAGTTTAGTCCAGTTTCAGAGTTGCTGATTCCTGGGCTTTGGTTGTAGTTCCTGTGTACTGTTTCCTTGCCTTATTTAGGGGAAGGGAAGCTACCTTGCTTACCAGTGGGAGTGGGAAGCATTGAGCTGCCTTTTGTCCAGTTTTGTGAGGTTTCAGCCAGTAACTAGTAGTTTATTGGTCGTTTTGGGCCAGTTTCTAGCTTTTTCCAGCCCCCTGGTATAAAACGCGCTAAACGCGCGTTAGCGCAATTTAGAGCGATTTAGCGCAGAGCTGCCACTGTTGCACACTAGGGCAGTGCCGGTTAAGCAGGTTTAAACTATTCGGGCTACCTAAAGTCCACTCTTCAAATTTTCCTTAAAACTACCTTCCTCGAACTATACTACTGATCAAATCAGCGTATCCTATAACTAAAAAGATCAACTCTACTTGACTCCAAGTAGACTATTCTCTATCTATTAAACCTAGCACTTGCTCCTACAGTACTTATTACCTTGATACGGCACTCTTGTCATAGATAGTACCCCAAAAGGCAACCCCCATTTCTCGGTCACCCACATCCCCGGAATCTTTTTAAAGTTTTTGTCTACCCTTCTAGCATGTCGAGGATCAGTTGCTAGTGTCCTCTCCTGCTCAGCTGGTGAACCTGGGAATATTGAGGCAATGTTTCAATTGCCTCATGTACACAGACAACCCTTTCCTTCTCCCACAAAACACAAATACATGCGAGAGATGCAACTATACGGCCAAACTGGAGGCTGAACTCTCTCAACATAGGACTGGCAAGACCAGTCAGGAGGAGAAGGTTACCACACACACTATAGACCCAGTCTCACATAGTACCATTACAACCTCAAATCATACACATAAACACACAAAGACATACTCGGAGGCTCTGATCAAAAATCTACCAAAACAGCAGAGGCCACCAAAGCAGACACCCAAACAACCACCACCTCAGAACACAACACCCGCAACACATAGACCTCACAGTCAGAGTGTCAAACAGTCACAGCCCTTAAGGCCAAACACAATGCCAGACACACTAGTCATTGGTGACTCCATAGTCAGACACACTGATGTCCCGCTCACCAGACTGAGTAAGGAGAAGGTCACAGTAAGCTGCCTGTCGGGCGCTAGAATCCGCCACATAACGCAAGCACTCAGGTCTCTCAACAGTAGGTACAAATATGACTCAGTCATTGTCCACGCTGGTGTAAACGACCTGAGACGTACCTCCTTGGACTACATGAAAAGAGACATTGAGGAGCTCTCTGATTATGTAGCCCAGGCAGGTATGACCCTGACCTTGAGCAGTATCCTACCTTCACCAAGAATGATGCCACAATACAGAGATAAGATGATCAGCTTTAACAATTGGCTTAAACACTGGTGTCATTCAAAGGGGATCCAGTATCTGTCTGCCTGGGATGACATGCTGGACAAGCCACGCTGCTTCAAGGGATGGCTTGCACCTGTCACCCTGGGATTCGGATATTGGCAAAGGCTCTTGCCACCCCATAGTGCCTTTTTAGGCAAGGCTCAAATTCTAAACCTACCACCCTAGAACACAAAAAGGAAAAAAAACTAAGGGTAATGCTGCTCAATGCCAGAAGTCTAAATCTCAAAATGCACGCACTCGAGGCCCTTCTCAGTATGGAGAACATCGATGTCTGTGCTGTGACAGAAACCTGGTTCAAGGCTCCTGAGAGCACCCCAGCGCTATCAGGTTTTACCTCATATCATGCGTTCTGGCCCCAAAATCCAGACAATACCAAGAAAGGAGGGTATCCATATTCATCAAGGACACCCACACCTCAAGACTGGTGGCAACGCACGATGCATCGGAGACCATCCAGGTGCAATTAACCATAGGCAAGACTGCTCTGCAAATTGTAGCATGTTACAGGCCACCCTCACAAACTCAGGAAACTCACATGGCCTTCCTGAAAACACTAGAGGATAAATGTATCACCAAACACCATCATACTAGGTGACTTCAATTACCCTAATATAGACTGGGAACACTACTCAAGCCCAAACACCCTAGCCCAAAAGTTCCTGGAATTCATAAACTCAAATGCCATGGAACAACTAGTCACCATCCCCACAAGAGGAGATAACATACTTGATCTCATCATCACGAACATGGGAGCACAATGTTCAACACCGGAAGTATACCCCTCACTGGTGAGATCAGATCACAAACTAATCTCGCTGGAGGTCCTCATCCCACCCCACCTGAAATAAAAAGACCACAGTAAAGAACTTCTCAAAAGCCGACTTCACACTTCAAGACTAGTGTGGTCTCCTTTCAGGCCCCGAGCCGGAAAACAATACTCAAGCCGCTGAATCACTTACAAACGCCTTCTACCAGCACCTGCAGGACTGCATGGATAAGGCAATCCCAAGCAAAACAAAGACTCTTTGTACCAAAGGCAAGCGTCCAGTCTGGTGGACCCCAGCCATAAACAAACTCTACAACAAAAGGAGGAAGCTACTACAAGATAGAGCAAAATCCTTAAAAGGTAAGACACCCTTGATCACTATAAGTAAAAACTAAGAGCTCTCATAAAATCATCCAAAGCAAATTCGAGAGAAAAATAGCTAAAGACTCAAAAGACAATCATAAGGCCTTCTTTAGCTATGTTAGAAACCTAGGAGGAAACTCCCAGATATGCTCAGAACTAGTTCAAAATGATGTGAAGATTACTGAACCTACAGACATTGCCAACATACTGGCTGACAGGTTCAGTGCAAACTTCTCCCCTCCCCCCCAAAAGGAGAGATATCTATACCAAATGAGTGCAGCCCCCAAACATCTCCAGCGCCCAAGTGAGAACTGCTCTCTCCAAAGCAAAAAACACAGCATCCATGGGACCCGATGGTGTCCCCGGCTGTGTGCTCCACGAACTCAATGAGGAATTAAACCCACAGCTAGGACAGCTGTTTAATCAAAGTCTTACCTCTGGATACGTACCCAGGGAGTGGCGCACTGCAACTGTGGTCCCACTTCACAAAGGCGGTGCCTCCACCGACCCTGGAAATTACTGGACCATTAGCTTGACAAGCCTTATCTGCAAAGCCATGGAGAGGATCATAATGGACCTCATAAATAAAGACATAGGGAATTTGCAGACTTTGGATCCAACCCAGTTTGGCTTTGTCAAAGGCAGATCATGCCTTTTAAACTTGGTTGACTTTTTGAAACAGTCACCAAAGCCATTGATGAGGGAAAGGCAGTCCATACAGCCTACCTCGATCTGGCTAAGGCCTTGATACAATACCCCACTCGGGTATCATTGAAAACTCATCAGCTTAAATGTTAACCCATACATCACAAGATGGGTTGCAAACTGGCTGAGTGACAGAACCCACAGGGTCAGAGTTGCTGGCGCCATGTCAGACTCAAAGCCTGTCACAAGTGGTGTCCCACAGGGCTCAGTCCTGGGCCCACTCTTGTTTGGCATCTACTTTTCCAAGTACAAGCAAACACAGGAGGGTTATGGCTGACAAAGTTTGCAGATGACTGCAAACTGGGCGCCATAGTAGAAAACACATCTGACACAGATATCCTTCAGAAGTGTCTTACAGAAACGGATAACTGGTGCCAGAGCCACGGCCTAAAGTTAAATGCCAAAAAATGCATAGTCATACCCTTCGGGAAAAACAAGGTTACCCCTAGCTACCAAATAGGTGGCAATCCACTGAGCACAGAAGAAGAAGTTATCAGGGACCTGGGGACCCAGGTTGATAGTAGTCTGTCATTCGACACCCATGTAGCTAAAGTAGTTAGGAAGTCCTTCTACATTGCCCACCTTATCATGAAGGGATTCTCATCTAGATCAAGGGAGGTCATAGTCTCCCTTTACTCATCACTCATCAGACCAATGATTGAGTACAATGCCCCATTCGAATGTATCTGACCAGACACTGGCAACAGCCGGAGAGGCCACAAAAGATCCACAGCAAAAGGATAAAGGGTCTCAAAATCTGTCCTATGCTGCCCGACTGAAAGAACTCCAGCTCTATTCAGTCGCCACGCTGCTCAGAGGTGACCTTTGCCTAACATACAAGGCCATGTCAAACCCAGATTTGATGAATATGCTTCACCTCAAAAATCTAGATCCATCAGAGCCACAAGGGCGGAGACTTAAACCTCGACACGGCTATTAATAGGACGTGCTGGAGGGATAGATTCATCACCCAAAGACTCCCTATGCTGTGGAACAAAATCCCGGTACATGTGAGGCAGAGCACCTCGCTGGCCTTGTTCAAGAGAAATCTTGACCAATGGATGGGAGATCGCAGATATACCCCAGGAATTACCTCAGTGTCACTGCTCGACAGAGGCACAGCAAAATAATGGGTATAGTTCCCCATACTAAAGGGGTGGCGTAAGCCACAAAACAATGGGCTAGGCTTATAAATGCCCTCGGGCAGATAGCCTAGTATGAACCTATGAACCTATGAACACATATCAAGTTTGGATTTTATAGAATTTTGGATATTAGTGAGGAGAGAGGGTAATAAAAAGGTAGTTGCAAGGGTTTGTCTAGCAAAGAGGCTAAGAAAGTGTTGGTGCCTGTAGAACATACCGAACTTTTGGTGTGTTTTCTGATACTGTTTGTGTAGGTCAAAGTTAAGGCTTTCATCTGTAATAATGCCTAGTAACTTAGTGTGTGGGACAACTTCTATAGTGGTATTGTCTTTGGCTTGTATAGTGAAGATTTTTCTTTTTTTTTTTTTTTTATCTAGGGGAATGTTTTTCTTAGGGGTAAAAAATATTAGTTTAGTTTTTTTTTTTTGGATTTAGGGCAAGATGATTGTTAAGCATCCAAGATTCAGTAGAGGTGAGGGCATTCTGGGTGATTTACTGGAGTTCAGAGCTGGAATTTGTAGTGCATATTATTGTAGAGTCATCAGCATACTGGATTACTGAGCATTGTGGAAGAGTGGAGTGAAAGTTGTTAATAAAGATGCTAAATAAGAAGGAACCAATTATGGAGCCTTGGGGTACCCCTGTGGAAGTATTGAGGAAGGGAGAGCAAGACTGTTGCCATTTGGTAGATTGTTGCCTATTGGAGAGATAGCTATTGAACCATTGTAGGGAAGGTGGGGAAATGTGGAGGGTGGATAGTTTAGAGAAGAGGATAGCGTGTGAAATGGTATCAAGGAAAGAGAGGAGGGCGGTAGTGGTGCGGTGTCCTGGTCCTGTCTAAAGGTGTTACTGCTCAGTGCCACAAGTCTAAACAAGAAACTCCACTCCCTCCAAGTTCTCCTCACCCTGGAGAATACAAGGCTGGTCAAACAAGATGATGATCTTGAGCTTCTCCACATCCATATTACTACAGGCATCCATATTACTACAGGCAAAGTCCCATACCATATCCTTGCAAGCTGTAAGTCCCTCTCTATGATCCAGGAAACACGTATCTCATACATAAACTTACTGGAGACAGTCATCATTCAACCCAGTATCACATTCATGGGTGACCAGCTACCCTATTATAAACTGAGAATTAAACACAACCCAAAACGTGCAGGCCCAGAGATTCCTCAGCTTTGTAAATACAGACACCCTGGACCAGAAAGTCTACACACCCTCTAGGGGTGCAAACATACTGGACCTGGTCCTCACAAACCTGGGAGAATGCTGCACCCCCCCCACACACACACACACACACACACACACACACACTATAATGTCCTCTGTCAAGATTGGACCATAAAGCTGTCTCCTTTGAAATACAAACCTAGCTTAACACCACAGCAGTTAGAAACTATTCTAAGGCAAACTTCCTATTGTAAGTGATAACTTGGCAAACTTTCATGCTCTCCCAAACCGAGAACCCGCCTGCCTATACAAAATTGTTCACAAAAACACTAAACAATCATATTAATAGATGCATACTGCCTACCAGGAATAAGCTCAGAACAAACTGAAAAGACAAGCCACCCTGGAGGAATCCCAACATCAATCGGTTGTACAAAAAAAGGAAGAAAGTCATGGTAAAAGTTTGAAATACTACACCCAGCATGATAAAAGCTCTCTCATCAATTTAAATGAACAACTCAGTTGGCAAATCAAGTCTACCAAACCCAATTTTGAAGTAAAAATAGCCCCCCAGGCCAAGGACAACCATAAAGCGTTCTTTACTTATGTCCACAACCTCAAAGTCAATACACAACAATGTGTAGAACTAATTTTAAATGCTGCCACCGACAGAGCTGGAAGATATAGCAAATCTACTAGCCGACAAATTCAGCTCCAGTCTCATGAACATTAATATAGTCCAGGAAGGGCTAACACAGATATAACTTCTGCCAGAGCCACGGTTTAAAACCCAATACCAATAATGCATTATAATACCCTTTGGGGAGTTAGCTATCCCATGAAACTATTTAACTGATAACACACCCCTAAGAGTAGATCCAGTAGTTAGGGATTTGGGGATGTATGCAGACTGTAAACTTGCTTTTGGCCAACGTGTCCAAGTCAGCAAGGAAATTATTCTATGTGCTCAACTTACACGCAAGGGTATGGCATTTAGGTCCAAGTCACCACTTAGCAGTATTTGGCACTCATCAGACCCATCATGGAGTAAAGCATTCTTTGGTACACATCTGACCAGGCACATGCAACAACTGGTTCCTTACAAAAAAAAATACAGGGTGTAAACATGGCCTATTCCGATCTGTTGAAAGTACTGTCCCAAACTGCATACAAGGCAACATTGTATCCTGCTCTAATGGACCTTGTGCATATCTGAAAAACAAATAGCATCAGATCTTCCCAATTCAGGGACTTAAACCTTGCTTTCAACATAAACAGGACACGTTGGAGGGACAGGTATGTGTCTCAGGGAATATCTTTTCTCCATATGAAGCAAAGTTCATCCCTAACTCTAATCAACCAGACTAGTACATGGGGAACTGGAAACTCATCCCTGGTCTGGCACACTTATCTCTAATGGACAGAGGCAGCCTGAAAAAGCTTGACCACCCATGCCCTAGCTTACATATATCCCTTAAAGTATACCGCTTAAAATAATATTAGGGCCCTAAAGCTTGCTGGATACATTTAGGAAGCATGGCTATGCTTAATAAGACCCTTATGGTCGTTAATTTAGTGTACACCTATGAGATCTTCAGATTCACTCTACTGACTCGCGTGTACATCACTGCTATCTTATAAAAGTACAACAGTTCACTATAACAAATACATCTTTTTATCTTTTCAGCTCACTATTTTGCAAAATTAATAAACTAAGCTAATGCCCTCATTAAGAAGAAAGCTGCCAATAAAAGAACATTCCTACTCACTGAGTGGCAACCATAAAGATGCCAGGACACTATCTTCATCGCACTTTATGACTGTTACAAAAGAAAGAAAAAAATTCTCTACAGCAGAACTGGCTACCTGGAGAAGTCAGACAAATGAAATCAGATCTTTAGAAATTCTTCCTAAATCTTAATGTCAAGAAGTCTAGCCAAGGAAGCCAAATGCACTTATTTCATCGACAAAGGCTAATATTCCATTTGCAAACCATTCAGTTTAAACAACCTGAGACATAGTTCAACACATTTCAAAACTTTTTGTTTTTAGATAACCACTGTAAGTTTGATTTGTACATTCAGCATTTACCTAAATTGTCTAACTATTAGGTAGTATGCAAATCTCTACAGTTTACTCACTGCTAAGATGTGCAAAACTATGATGCATACTCTTAGAATTTACCTGTACTACTTTTGTCTTCTATGCAAGTCTGTATAATTACCCACTGTTAATTTGCATGTCCAATGACGATGATTACTCTGTATATCTTCCTCTATAATCCCAGGCCATAGCTGAAAAGGGTCAACTGACCAGTCCCATTCACCTGGTCAACATGTAGAAATATATATATCTATATATAATATAGATATATATCTATATCTCATATATACACACACACAATACAAGTGTATCAACCATATGTATGCATATGAGCATAGACACATGTAGATGCATGCATATTTTATATTTTTATATATATATATATATATATATATATATATATATATATATATATATATATATATATATATATATATATATATATATATATATATATATATATATATATATATAGTGTATCCCTGAACCCTTTACAGACTGAACACTGAAAAGTATCATAATGGGTACCCAGTTAGTAGAAGTACTTAATGTGCTCATACAAGCAATGTCTTTCAGCTTCTCCCGTTAGGGCTCACCACAGCGGATCACCGGTCCACAGATTGAGTTGCCAGCCCGGTGCCCAACCTTCACAGAAGGCACACACACACACACACACACACACCTACTGCATGTCTTTAAAACTTACTCGATCGCAGGAAGGACATGCGAACTCTGCACAGAAGTTATTCCAGTTGAGAATCGAACCAGAGAACCTCTTGCTGTGAGATGACAACGCTAACCGTTGTGGCTTTTACAACAATAAAACATACACTAATGCTAATCCAGCAATAAACAGTAAGACATTTAGGCAGTGCAGTAACAAGAATGACATGCATCAAGACTATTCCACTTGCATGTCTTCGTCAGCATCCAAAATATTGCACAGATAATATAGTGCACAGATCAGAATCATATATTGCACAGAATGTTAACTTGGCATAGTTAATATTGCAAATAAGGTATAATATTGTACTTGCATAGAGTTATTGCATACGTCTGTGAATTACTTCAGTGTTGTAGCTCCAGACCTCGATGACCAGCATGGTGTATGCTATTACTGGAGTTCAGAAGTCTGATGGCTTGTGGAAAAAAGATTCTATTAAATCTGGTGGTTTTGCAACGCAAGCAATGGTATCTCCTGGCTGAAAACAAATATGAGAACAGACCATGGGCAGGGTGAGTGCAGTCTTTGACCACTTTCATGGCTCTGATGAGGCACCGAGCAGAGTGCAAGTCCTAGATAGATGGGAGCGTGGACCTGATAATTCTCTCTGCAACTTTCACCACCCTCTGGAGAGATTTGCGATCTGAAGCCATGCAGTTTCCATACCACACCAATAGATTACTAGGCAGGATGCTTTAGATGGTACCGCTGTAGAAGGCTGTGTGAATGGAAGGTGGTAGTTTTGCTCTCCTCAACCTTCTTAGAAAGTGTAGACGATGTTGTGCCTTCTTGACAATATGATTAGTGTTTATTGACCAATAAACGTCTTCAGTGATATGCACCCCCAGGAATTTGGTGCTCTTCACTTTATCCACTATTTTTCCTTTGACTGTGAGTGGAGAATGAGCCTTGCACCATAATGTTGCTATGTAGCAGTGTAGGGGAATGTGTATAATGCATTACATTGCATTCCCTTAAACTGCACTGCATTTGATTTTCCTAAGATCGACAGAAGGTGTGGTAAGGGAAATCAACCTTTTTCCTTATGGTTGTACAAACTAAGACTTGGGGCCCGATTCCAAAATACTGGTTCTCATGACTTAGTCAGGTGTAAGACCTGCGTAGAAAGCAGGCTTACATCTGGGGCCAGATTCCAAAAGACTTGCTTTCAGTGTAAGTGATTATTCCGAGTGTATATACCATTTACTTATTAAAAAAAGAAAGCACCCTTCATTGCACACCTTTCCTTCATCATAATAAATGCAAGCTTACAAGAATTTTGTCTTCCTCATGCTATGAAGTAGTCTAAACTTATTCCATTACTGATGCCAGTAAAGTAGAGAACTACAGATTTATCAGCACCTTCAACATTCATCCATCTACAACCCCTTTCTTCCCATTTTTGCACAAGGGGTCAGGGTGTCACTTCAATAATGACAATCCTCTGGAGCAAAGGTTTACACTGCTGGGTGGCTAACCCTGCTACAGTAGTTCTTTCACACCACACACACTCACATGGTCAATTTAGACTGCCCAATCCACCTACTGCATGTCTTTGGAATGTGGAAGGAAACCGGAGCACCCAGAGGAAACCCACACAAACACAGAGGATATGCAGACTTCACACAGAAGGCACCCATCCAAGAATCGAACCAGGGAACCTCATGCTGTGAGGCGACAAAACCATATGCTGCGGCACTGCACTGCCAAATCTATCAATGTTTTTTGCTATCGAATTTCAAAGCAATATTAGTAGCACAACAGGTAGTATACTTGCCACTGGTACAGAAGGATACTCTAATCTCACACCATGTAGATGGATCGGTGATACCACAGTGTGGTTGGAGGGGGGAGTGTTGCACTCTTGAGTTTGTTGTCCTTTGGATGCGATGTTAAACTGAAGCCTTATCTGTGTGTGTTAATGGCAGATGCTGTAAGAGCCTTTACATTCCCTTAAGCTATCTAAAAGAGTAGAGGGAGCTACCCAATGCCCTAGCCAAATTTCCCCTAGTTGTATAAATACCACCAAAGGTCTCCCGTAAAATGAAGACTAACTTGATCAACAAAGTATATTTAAATTTAAAGTTTTAAATTAAATATTCATTTCAAAAGTAAAGAAAAAATAGTAAGCATGCACGCTGACAGTTCTGAACA
The DNA here is from genome assembly GCF_019279795.1 of Protopterus annectens. Taxonomy (NCBI): domain Eukaryota; kingdom Metazoa; phylum Chordata; order Ceratodontiformes; family Protopteridae; genus Protopterus; species Protopterus annectens. The sequence continues at coordinate 501,950,402 of NC_056733.1, forward strand.
GTGTTTATGGTAATGGGGGTGGACAGTCAACCATTAGATCCAATTCTGAGTTCAATAATTAGTAACCAAACTTGTGTCACTAGTCTTAGACGAGTTTTAAAAGTAGTCATTTCCCAATTAGAAATGGCACTTCACTTAAAATTAAATAGTACTTCCAATGGTTGCAATTACTTAATGACAGCCTGTAAGGCTGTTCTTACAAAAGTCTGACCGGTACTTTGCAACTGCACAGTCAGCAGAAGATGGAGGAATGCAAATCATTGTGCTGCTCAAGGCTCCAAATTCCCTTTTTACATCTTTGTAAACATGAATACGACAACTCTGATAGAACAAAAGCAGTTCTGTTCTTTAGCACTTGGAGTTGTCAAAACAGAGGCCAAGTAACAGACTGGCGGTAAATACGTAGATAATATGGAGCATGGAATTCAAGGCTTCTTATCCCAGAGAAAATGCAAAACGATTCCAGTGACTTCCAGAGGCTGGGAATATGCTTCTGAGTTACAGTGGTTTATCACACGATAGATGGGAAAGACTATGAATAGACAAGCCAAGTATTAAAAACTGGGGTGACAGAAAATCATCAACCACAGAGCAAGGTTTAACTTCAGGAAAGGTTTTCTGATAACGCTACTCTGGAAAACCAGAAGTGTGAAGACAATTAGAAGTTGAAGTGCAAAAATTAATAGTTATGGTGCAACCAGCAAGTGTGTGCTTACATGCATTAATAAAAACATATGCTTAGCTGTAGATCTGCATGGCAGAAGTCAGGAGGCAAAGGAAAATGGGATGATTTCATGTGTTAAGGTGTAACAAATACACCTCTAACCAAAACTCTCCTGCACTTTTAACTGCCAATTAAAGCAATAACAGAAACCACTGTCTTCAATACTTAGCATCACTACCTTGGTATGGTCCCTACCCTCTTTGAAGAGAATAAAAGACACACTGATTTTATTTTTGCAGTAACAATGGCATAATATGTGCCTACGGAACACGTGTACCTTAATGTCTGGTGTGATTCAAGGTTACAGCACAACGGCACTAAATACACAGAACCAACTGATATTGCCAACATCCTGGCAGATAGGTTCAGTGCTAACTTTACCCCTCTCTCACCCCCTAAAGGGCCCATCTCTATACCGTTAGAATGCAAAGTTCCTAAAATCACGGCTGCACAGGTAAAAAACACTCTCCAAAGTCAACACAGCATCCATGGGACCTGACTACATCCCAGGCTGTGTTCTACACAAACTACAGAACAAACTGGCACCCCACCCAAGTACCATGTTCAATCATAGCCTCACCTCAGGCTTTGTTCCCACTGAATGGTGCACAGCAACGGTTATCCCACTCCACAAATGGGGAGCCACCACAGACCCTGGGAACTACCGCCCCATCAGCATGACAAGCCTGGTCTGCAAGGTTATGGAACGTATCATCATGGAACTTATAAACAATGACATTGGTAATCTCCAAACTCTGGACCCTACCCAGTTCAGGTTTGTAAAAGGCAGATCATGTCTCCTAAACCTGAAAGACTCTCTGAATCAGTCACCAAAGCCGTAGATGAGGGTAAGGTGGTTCACACAGCCTATCTAGATCTCGCCAAGGCTTTCGACACCCCCCCCCCCACTCTGGAATTATAGATAAACTCACTAAACCAGGTATAAATCCCTATGTCACAAGATGGGTTGCCAGCTGGCTCACTGACAGAACCCATACTGTGAAAGCAGCAGACTCAAAATCCAACTTCAGACCAGTGACAAGTGGAGTACCACAGGGTTCAGTCCTGGGTCCTCTCCTGTTTGGTATCTACTTCTCTGAAGTACAGGCTAACACAGAAGGTCTTTGGCCAACAAAGTTCGCAGATGACTGCAAACTAGGAGCCATAATCAAAACCCCTAACAATGTGGACATCCTACAAAAGGGTCTCACTGAGACAGATGCCTGGTGTCAAAGCCATAGCCTCAAGCTCAATGCCAAAAAGTGCATGGTCATCCCTTTTGGTAAAAACTCTGTACCCATGAACTACCACATAGGCAATAGTCTACTCAACACCAAAAGTGTAATAAGAGACCTTAGGACACAGGTGGACAGTAGTCTCTCCTTTGATAATCACATCGCCACAGTAGTCAGGAAATCCTACGTGGCACACCTCATCGCAAAAAGTTTCTCATCCAGGAAAAAAAAAAAAGAGGTCATTGTTCCCCTCTACTCACTCATTAGACCCATTATAGAGTACAATGCCCCTTTTGGTATGTACCTCACAAGACATCTACAACAACTGGAAAGACCACAGAAATACCTTACAAAGATGATTACCGGCCTCAAACAGATGCCCTACGCAGACTGTCTCAAAAAAACTCCAGCTATACTCTGTCGCATATCTCCTACTCAGAGACGATCTCTGCCTAACATACAAAGCTATGTCAAACCCAGAGCTGTTGGACATGCTCCACTTAAAGAAATCCCAATCCCTCCGAGCTACACACTCGAGACCTAAACCTTGTCACCACAATAAACAGAACATGCTGGAGGGATAGATTCCTGTCTCAGAGACTTCCCATACTCTGGAACAAACTACTTATCTATATCAAACAAAGCTCCTCATTAGCACTCAAGAAAAATCTTGATGACTGGATGGGAGACAGGAAATTCACCCCAGGGATCACTTCTGTGGCTCTGCTTAAGGAACAGGAAAATAATTTTCTTGGGTGGCAAAAGCCAGGGTACCGTTTGGCTAGGCTTATATAGGCCTTAGGGCCAATAGCCTAGTACCTGCCTATGAACCTATGATGGTATAAATTTGACTCAGTGCTGTCTTACAGGGGCTAAGTTTTTGAGAATATGGAGAAAGATGGAGGAGACATCAACAAAAGGTAATTGGAAAAGTCCCGTCCAGAACCAGACTACAGCATATAATTACGAATGGATTGTCAAACACTTCCTGAGGCTTCTTAAACATGTGCGTGCTTTTTTCAGTCTTGCATGATGTCAAATATCAATGGCAAACAGAAGGTTACTGATGCCAAAATGTCTGTTCTGGTAGCTAGTATAATTAGCTGTGCTAATCCAAATGTGTGACAAAATGTGACCAACAGCCTAGTATCTCTGAAGATCACTAGTTCAGATTTAGTGCTACAGATCAGCTGCTGCAGTTAAACAACAACATCACTAGGAAGTTGAATGAAACAAATATAAGCTAGGCTGACTAACTTAACAGGAAGACAGACTTCCTATGAATTTTGTAAGGAGTTGGAATGGCAGCAGGATATGCTGAACAGTATATCTCTGAATGATGACAACATTGCTTGCCTATTTGTGCGGCTGAACAGTACATCTCTGAATGATGACAATACTGCCTGCCTACTTGAGCTGCTGAACATCTCTGAATGGTAACAACACTGCCTGCTTGTGCTGCTGAATAGTATATCTCTGAATGATGGCAACACTGCCTGCCTATCTGTGCTGCTGAACAATACATCTCTGAATGGTAACAACACTGCCCGCTTGTGCTGCTGAGCAGTTTATCTCTGAATGATAACACTGCCTGTCCATTACATGTATCAACACTTGGAATGTTCGTACAGCCTATAACACTGGTAGACTGGCACAAATACATGAGATGAAGCATTACAATCTATTGGTTGTTGTTGGAATCAGTAGACTGGATCAGGCAAAATTATTTCAGAAGATGTCACCATTCTGTTTTCAGGTGGCGATAGGCATGAGAATGGAGCTGGCATACTGCTTAGCAAGGAGGCATCAAAACCTTTAGTCAGTTGGGAACAAACAGTGACAAAATAATTTCAGTATGCTTACAGAGCCATTTCACCAAACTAACTTTACTACAAGTTTATGCACAAACAGAAACTCCCACAGAAACTGCAAAGGAAGAATTTTATGAACAGCTACAAGATGTGATGACTTCAATTCCCAGTTATAATCTTAGAATTGCGATGGGTGATTTCAATGCTCAAATCGGAAGCAACAGAGTGGGATTTGAAAACATCATTGGCTCCGCTGCTTTAAGAAACAAAACGAATAATGGTTATAGATTCCTGTATTGACAATCACCTTAAAGTTGGGTCAGCATATTCAAACAGACATTCATAAGGCAACATGGTGTTCATCCAACAGATACACAGTGAATCAGACCGATCACATTTGCATATCTTGTCGATGGGCAAGTATGCTTCAAGATGTCAGAGTACAACAGGGAGCTGATGTTGCATCTGATACCTTGTGATGGTGACAATGAAAATGAAATTCAAGAACCAAAAGAAAAAGCCAGTATCGCCTTGATTTAACACCATGTTGATGTCACTTGATGTGACAACCAGATACGACATCAAGGTCCAAAACCGATTTTCTGCCCTACAGAGTGTAGATGACGACATTGAACAGCAATGGGAATACTTCAAGACAATCCTCAAAGAGTGCAGATGCAACAATTGGGTACAAGAGAGGCAAAAGAAAAAGAACCATGGATAACAGCTGAAACTTGGAGAGCCATTGATTCATGACGTGACTGCAAACGAAGACGAGAGCAGGCACACCAAACTGGCCAGTCATTGGACACTTTGAAGAATATAAACAGAAAGATAAACTAGTCAAAAAGATGTGCAAAATGACAAAAGGTTAGAGGTTGAGAAACTGGCAGGAGGCAGAAACAGCGGCAACTGGTAATTCCAGGGCATTATATCGTGTTGCCAAAGAACTTACGGACGAGAATAAACTGAGGCCACATATTAGATTAGCAAATGGAAAAACTGTAAAACCCAAACTAGAACTCACAGCAACTCAGTCCAACAAGCACAAAAAAAGTTCTAGTGAAGTAGTCACGATCCACTATTCAATTCTTTTTATTCATCCACAAAAATCACTGGTTTAGCGCTTTCATCTACGTATCGTAGACTTCATCAGAACAATAATTACACATTACAAAAACCTACATATACAAAAATAACCGCCAAAATCTGGCAATTAATTAAGTATGCAATTATCTTAAAGTCACAGGTATATCTTGTGGTGTATTCCTGTAATCCTAAACAAAATAGTTTCACATTGATAAAAGAAAAAATTGTAAAAATTATAAAAAAGCTGCATAAGTTACTTTCCATATTACCAACTTCTTGAAACCATTTCATTAATTCATAAAAGTCAAGTAATTCATAAAATAATTATTGCACATATTTTTTAAAAAATTATATACAACCTTGTGCCCCCATTTATGCAAACCTCGTTTTATTAGATTGGGAGAGGGAATATGTGATTGCTTCACCCTAGTATAAGTATATGACACTATATGTCCGTTATCTGGACGATATTTTTATTTTATGGAAGGGAGAAAAGGAAGAATTCATCCAGTTTGTTGAATATATAAATAATACTACAACATACCTTGGGTTTACATATAATGTTGATCATGTGGGCATTAATATTTTGGATTCCTACATATTTTCTGATGGTACGAAATTCCAGTCTAGAATATTTAGAAAAGAAACTTTTTGCGACAGTTATCTTGACTACAACAGTAACCACCCGTATTCTCAGAAAAGAAGTATTATTAAAGGACAATCCATTAGAGTTGCCAGGATGACCACGGTCAAGGAGGATTTCCTCAGGGAAATCAGGGAAATGTATTTTTTGAGGAAGTTATTTATTGACAGAGGATATGTCACCATGTACATTATTCAGGAATGGGGGAAAAAATATACCCCAGTGCTCGGTGTAGGCCCATCCTGTGGACATAAAAATATACAAACTAGTGATTCTAATATGGTACAAGATGGTCATAATTTCCAAAGGGCATGTATTGTAAAGTATGGTAAACAGGCTAGTCAAATTAAACAGATTATTGACAAAAATTGGAATATAATAACCAGTGATGAAGGTATTAGTGACAAATTGGGACCAAGGGCATTATATGTATATAAAACTGACCATAATTTCAAGAGAATACTTGACACTAGGGCCAACAATATGAACAAACAGATACACTCAGGTAAAGGTGGAACCACCAAGTGTGGCCATTGTAATCAGTGTAGTAATGTTATAGTCAAAGAGAGTGTAGTACTTGATAACATTTTAAGAAGTAAGATATATTTTAGCAAAGGGAATTGCCAATCACAGCATCTGATTTATTTAGCTATATGTTCTTCCTGCCGTTCCTTTTATGTGGGTAAAACGGACAGGAGATTAAAGGATAGAATATATGATCATTTATATTGCATACGTAAAAAAGACACTAATAATGCCTTGTATAGGCATATAAATAGCAACTCAGACTGTGATGGGTTCTTGTTTGGTATTTTAGAAGTGGTGAAAATGAATCCTAGGGGGGGTGATATTAAGGCCTTAGTGTCAGAGAAAGAAATAAAGTGGCAAATTAGGTTAAATGCAGCAACACCCCCAGGATTAAATGATTGTATACCCACTAAACCTCTCTTGAGAAATTAACTGGATGAAATGAACGTCTATATTATATATCTTGTATATGTATATATTATATTATAAGGCATATTAGAAATGTTATACAAAGTTATGAATTTCATCAATTAATATAGTGACATTATGGTATTGAAATGTATTTTAATATGAAGTTTTTAATCAACTATATTAATATCTTAGTACATGAAGGTTGTATATAATTTTTTAAAAAATATGTGCAATAATTATTTTATGAATTACTTGACTTTTATGAATTAATGAAATAGTTTCAAGAAGTTGGTAATATGGAAAGTAACTTATGCAGCTTTATAATTTTTACAATTTTTTCTATTTATTATCAATGTGAAACTATTTTGTTTAGGATTACAGGAATACACCACAAGATATACCTGTGACTAAGATAATTGCATACTTAATTGATTGTCAGATTTTGGCGGTTATTTTTGTATATATAGGCTTTTGTAATGTGTAATTATTGTTCTGATGAAGTCTACGATACGTAGATGAAAGCGCTAAACCAGTGATTTTTGTGGATGAATAAAAAGAATTGAATAGTGGATCGTGACTACTTCACTAGAACTTTTTTTGTGCTTGTTGGACTATTAAATGGAAAAACTGCAAAAACACAAGAGGAACAATTAAAGAGATGGGAAGAACATTTTGAATCTGTTAAACTGCCCCACACCAGATGATCTGCATGACTCTGGCAACGATGGCCAAGTGTCAACAAGGATTCTGGATGTGAACTTGGCAGAATTTAATGGGACTGAAGTAAAGGAAGCCATGGCCAAACTAAAGAATGGAAAAGCTCCTGGAACAGACCAGATACAGAGTATGTTATGTCTTCAGTGGAATATTTCACATGTTTCTTGAATGACACATTGACTCAAGAAAAGGTACACAATGAGTGGAAAAATGGCATCATCATCCCTTTACCAAAAAGGGGAGATCTTAAGAGACTGCACAAATTGGCATGGAATCACACTGCTGTCAGTCCCAGCCTAAGTTTTCACCAGTCTATTATGGACTAGATTGGAAGGAGCAGTTAATGACAGACTCGGACAGGAACAAGCTGGATTTAGATCACATTGATCCTGCACTGACCAGATATTTGCACTCAGACAAATTATAGAAAAAGCAAAACACACCAAACAGCCAGTACTTCGTGAAATTCTCCTTTATTGTTCACGATCTGGTACCTCGGCAATTCGCCTTCAAGGATCACAACTCACCTTGAAGGCGAATTGCCGAGGTACCAGATTATCTTTCATACTGTGTTTTGATATAAATTATAGAAAAAGCACCAGCATGAAGAAACCAGTCATTGTCAACTCTGTGGACTTCACAAAAGCCTTTGATTGTGTACACAGACACATCACTATGGCACATCTTGGCAGAATAGCACAGACAGGTTAGCCACACAAAATGTACTTGACGAAAGCGCTTATGGTTTAATAAAAGTTTGGTGGACCTACTCCTGCTTTCCTGCCTTCGTTTTGTGTGGTTAACATCTTGGCAGAATACGGGATTCCTCCAAAATTCATTACACTCTTTAAGAGTATGTATCAACATGACAAGTGCATAGTTCAGGTGAATGAGTACACTGACTGGTTTGCAGTGGTCCCTGGTGTACAACAGGGATGTATATAGTCTCCCTTATTCGCAATAGTTACTGATTGGGTCATGCAGAAAGCATTACACACAACTCAGTGGTACTGGAATGGGTCGATGACAACGAACTATGTGACTTGGACTTTGCTGATGACATAGCTCTTATTGATGCAACACGGAGTGGAATGCAGACAGTGACCACTTCAGTAGAGAAATAGGGTGAGAAAGTACGCCTCAAAATGAATCCTGACAAATGCAAAGTCAGCGGAGCACTGAATGACAAAGACATGACAGCTGCAGGATCAGTATTAGATACGACAGAGAACTTCTGCTACCTGGGCAGTTTCATCTCTCATACAGGTAGCTGTGAGAAGGAAATTCTGGTTAGACTTGGAAAAGCAACTGCAACATTCAGTAGACTATCCAAAATCTGGAGATCAAAAAAATATTGCACTGTCCACAAAGATGAAAAGTACAGTTTTGTACCTGCCATAAATGTAGATGTCCGATAGGTATGCATCTGCAGTCCTTACATATGGGTTGTCCTGCCTCAGGCAGCCCTTCGGTCGGCCGGATTCCAAAGTCTGGGTCCGGCGTCGGTTGATGTTGCCCTTTTCCCCAACGTCAGAGCGCCTGGGGTATAAATACGACAGCCGACGCCATCTTCCTCAGTTTTTCTTGCCCCAGATGCCAGGTGCCCTCTAAGGAAGGCTAAATTTGGAGAAATGATAAAATTCCAAACATGCACAGCAATAAAAAAACAAATACACCATAAAAGATAACCCCAGCTAGCTAAAATGAGGGAAGGTACCCAAAGAATACCATAGAGGGGTAGGAGGGAGGGAAAACCTGACTGCAGATGCATACCCATCAGATTTCTACATTTATGGTAGGTACAAAACTGTACTATGTCCTTCAAGGATGCATCTGCAGTCCTTACATATGGGTAGAATACCATAGCCAAGCTGGGGGTGGTAGGATCTATGAAAAGGATGGTGTAGCTAACATGCCCTGCAGGACTGCAGTAGCAAAGCCTGCTCTGGATCTGGAGTATAAAGGCAAGTTGTAGTGCTTGGAGAAAGTATGCACGGAGCTCCATGTAGCAGCTTCTAAAATGTCCTTTGTAGCCACCCCTCTTAAGAAGGCTGTGGAGGTGGCTGTTGCTCTGGTGGAATGAGGCCTGATGTTAGCTGGCACAGCTTTTCCATGAAAAGAGTAACAGAATCAAATGCAATTTCCTATCCATTTTGAAACTGTCTGTTTGGAAATTGCTTTTCCTTGTGCACCAGCTGCATATGCTACTAAGAGTTGGTCAGTTTTTCTGCAAGTCTTAGTTCTGTCCAAGTAGTAGCGCAACTGTCTGTGAATGTCCAAGGTATGCAGAAGTTTCTCTCCTTTATTTTGTGGATTTGGGAAGAAGGTAGGCAGGTGTATAGCTTGGTTCAGGGAGACCCTGGATACCACCTTTGGCATGAATGAAGGATTGGTTCTCAAGGAGACTCTGTCCTGATGAAAAATGAGAAATGGTTGTACCGCCATGAGGGCCTGTAACTCAGATACTCTTCTTGCTGAGGTTATGGCCAGAAGGAAGGCAGTCTTCCAAGACAGGAATTGTAGTTCTGAAGATGCTGCTGGTTCAAAGGGAGGTAGAGTTAATTTTTCCAACATGAAGTTATGGTCCAATGTAGGCACTGGTGGTGTCCTTAGAGGGTTGATGTTTATCCCTCTTAGGAACTGCCTTAGCAGAGGATGAGAAAATACAGGTGGATCAGTGTTGTATTCTACTGAAATTGCTGAAGCATGAATTTTTATGGAAGAATAAGAAAGGCCATTATGGAGCATTTCAGCCAAGTATTCAAGGATATGTGGAATGCTTATCACTTTCGGATCTTGACCCTTTGCGGTGCTCCAGGTATGAAATCTTTTCCATTTTGCTGAATATGCCCTTCTTGTGGAAGGGCGCCTAGCTTCCATGATGATATCCTTTACCCTCTTGGATAGCTTATCCTGGCGAGGAGTCAAGGTATTTTCCAGGCTGTCAGCTGCAAGGTTTTTAGGCTGGAGTGCAGTGTTTTGTAATTGTGCTGTGTCAGAAGTAGAGACCATGGCTTTGTGTGTGACATGCTCTTTAACAGTGGGTACCAGTGTTGTCTTGGCCAGTCCGGAGCTATCAGAATCACTTTTGGTTGCTCTGTCCTGATCTTCAGTAAGACTTTGGTCATTAATGGTAGAGGTGGGAATGCATATACTGTTAGAGCATTCAGCTGAAGGAGAGAGCGTCCACTTTCCATGCTTGAGGATGGTATGTCCTTGTGCAGAATTTCTTTAGTTGATGGTTGTGATGGGAGGCAAAAAGATGCATGTCCGGCCTTCCCCATGATTGTGCTATCTGAAGAAAAATGTCTGGGTGCAACATCCATTCGTGTGGATCCATGATCTTTCTGCTTAGGCTATCCGCCAGTACATTGTCCTTTCCTGGTACGAACTGGGATTGCAGCTCTATATGGAGTTTTAGGGAAAGTTCCCAAAGATTCACTGCCAGTCTGCAAAGAGGGTAGGAATGGGTACCTCCTTGCTTGTTTATGTACCACATAATTGTGGTATTGTCGGTCTTTATTAGCAGGTGACCTTGATGCAGGAAGTGTTCAAAGGCCTCGATTGACTATCACTGCCAGCATTTCCTTTTGGTTGATGTGCAGGCGCAATTCTTTTGGTGTCCATTGCCCCTGAATGCATCTGCCCTCCATGTGCGCTCCCCATCCATGGTCTGAGGCGTCCGTTGTAATGGTTTGGCTGATGTGGCTTGCTGAAAGGCAGACCCATGTTTGACTGGCATGCTTGTGCCCACCACCGAAATTCCTTTTGGAGGCATGGAATGAGGGGGATCAAAGCTTCCAGGCTGTGACTGTGTTGGGACCATAGACTCCTTAGGTACCATTGTAGTTTCCTCATATGCAGCCTTGCTTGTGGAATCAGAAGAATGCAAGATGCCATGTAACCCAGGGCCTGCAGGATTCCTTGCAGTCAGCTGGGTTTGTGTTGTCAGATTTCTGAAATAATCCGGTAATTGCTCTTGCTTTTCTTCTGTGTTTGTATCCAGTTTTGCACCCAGGAAAATTATTCTTTGGGATGGAACAAGTCTTTATTTCTGAATGTTGACTGTGTATCCCAAGGCCTGTAGTAGGTGGATGGCATAGTTCATAGGTCCTGCAATACCTCTCTGGTTTGGAAGCTGCCACTGACGTCCCCTGTAGGAGCCTCGAGCTTGCCCTCTACCTCTGGCACGCCTGCTTTTGCCTCTCTGAAATCTTTCTGTGTCCGGAAAGGACCAATTCTTAGAAGGCCAATTTCTGCTGAATCTTGGTGGTTGGACCTGGAGAAAATCTTTGACTGTTTGTACTGACTTGGCCTTTTCCCTCAAATTTCTTTAAGACCTCTTGAGCCGTGGAACCAAATAACTTTTGTTTTTCCATTGGTGCATCCAGAAGTTTTGCTTTAACATGATCTGGCAGTTTGTTCCTTCAGCCAGGCATGTCTACGTATAACTGCACCTGTCATTGCTGACCTACATGAAGCTTCCAATGCATCATAACCACACTGTAAGAAATGGTTGCTAACCTGCTGGGAGTTATGCACCAGATCCTGAAGCGCCTTGCGATCTAGAGGTTCAGGTGAGGTTAGTTTTTTATGCAATTCATCTAAAAGATACTCTTGATACTGTATCATATGGAATTGACAATTTAAAGCTCTCATAGAAAGTGTGGAAGAAGTATACACTTTTTTACCCCATCTCTCTAAAGCTCTGGATTCCCTTTCAGAAGGGAGAGGATTTTTAGTAGTGGTGGCTGTAACCCCTTTAGGGCCCTGGGAAAGTTTCTGGGTCAGCAGAGTGGCCCTTGTAAAGGTATAAATGTGTGTCCGGAACCCTGTAGTACCTGTCGGGTTTGACAGGCGCCGGAAGGGAATCAGGAGAAATACTAGACTCAAGAGTAAAAACAGGAGGAATAGCCAAAGGTCTATGCTGAGGTAAATGCAAAAAAGTCCTTAACCTCTTCCTGGAATCAGAGAATTCCTGGCCCTGCCATTTGAAATGCTCTCTCATGGAGTGAAGGGTCTCCCCAAAAGAAAACTCTTCAGGGGGGGAGGCCGAGGGAAAAGTTTCCTCTGCATCAAAATCCTCGTAGGCCGGAAAGGCCTCCTCCTGGTAGTCTGACTGGGCAGAGTCAGAGGTCTCATCCTAAGACTGGGGATCAGTCTGCTCAACCCTGGGCCTTTTGTCTGGAGGTGGTTGAGAGCCCATGTCTGGATGTGGCTGGGAGCCCCTGATTAAGGAAATAAGGTCTTCAGCCAAACTTAAAATTTGTCAGCCGGTGGAGGATCCCTGAGGAATAGCCTTAGGAGGGAGAGGTTTTGGCCGTTTAGCAGCTTTAGCACGTGTAAAGGCCTTAATGGACATGGATACAGGAGGCCTGGCTGCTCCATGTGCTGAAGTAGATTTATCAACCGTAATGGTGTTGGATATTTCCTGAGCACCGGTTTCAGAAGGAGATTTTATGACCGACCCAGTGGCGGCCTCCGGTACCGAAGTTACCGGCTGTGCGGTGTCGATCGGAAGCAGTAAAGATTCGGCTTCAGCACAGACACTTGCGGTAGGCCTAGGTGTGGAGTCTGTCGGAACCGCAGACCGCGTGTGTCGGTCCTTCTCCTTGCGTTTTTTGGGTAAATGAGCTGTCGGAAGCTCCGACGGCATGATATAACTGAATTTTTCCCAAAAAAATTCCTCTGCAAACTCTGCCCGACGCCTAAGAGTGCGCTTATTGAAGGAGGCACAGGCTGTACAGGCCGAGACGTCGTGGTCTGGGCCTAAGCAGGGTAAGCAGTAAGAGTGGAAATCCTTATGAGGTATTTGTTTCCCACAAGTTAAACAATTATTCACTTTAACCGTCTGATCTGACATCGGCTGAGGCAAGAAAAAAAAGAGTCCCCAACGGGGTACTTAGCTTTTTTGAAGACTTCAGTAGCTGAAATCACAGGAACTGGCCGACCGGCACTTGCGAACTGCTTTTGCTTCGAGCACCGTGCGGCAAGAAAGACCGAGGAAGATGGCGTCGGCTGTCGTATTTATACCCAAGGCGCTCTGCTGATGTCGCCCTTTTCCCCCGACGTCAGACGCCGGACCCAGACTTTGGAATCCGGCCGACCGAAGGGCTGCCTGAGGCAGGACAACCCATATGTAAGGACTGCAGATGCATCCTTGAAGGACATCTATACCAAGCACTGGTGCTGTGTACACTCTTATATGGCACTGAGCTATGGCCAATCACAGCATCAGCCATGAGAACTTGAGGCTGCTCATCATAAACTTGAGGCTGCTCATCATAAATGGTTAAGATGCATTTTGGGAATATTGTGGAAGAACAACGTAAAAAATGAGTGTGTACAGAAAGAATGCAACAACAGAAACTTAAAAATATCATTATGGAAAGAAGACTACGTTGGTTTGGTCATGTTAACCGCATGGACACTAGCAGGATTCCTATACAATCCCTCAGCTGAAAGCTAGCTGGATACAAGAGAAGACCAGGCAGACCCTCGACAAAGCTGGAAAGGAGTTGTAACAGACCTCCATTGTTTAAATATCACTTGGGAGGAAGCTAAAGAAGGACACAGTGGAGTCATTTGTGGCCCAATGCATCATTGCTGCGGGATAAACCGAAGACACACAAGTCATTCAGGTAATACACAAGGCATACCACATAGTACACAACTGTTACATACATGGCATACCAGGTAATAAGGAACTGTTATGTACAAGTCATCCAGGTAATATGCTTTGTATTTAACAGTTGTGTATCAGGTAATACACAGCTGTTGTATACAAGGCATCCAGGTAATACACAACTGTTATATTCAACCATTACATACAAGGCATCCAAGTAATACACAACTGTTATATACAACAGTTATATGCAAGGCATCCAGGTAATACACAGCTGTTATATACATGGTATCCAAGTAATGCTCAACTCTTAAATACATAGCATCCAACCCAAATATCCTACTTGATAATCTGCTATTAAAATAAATAGCTCACACAGCTGTACTTTCCTTAAATTAATCTACAGAACATAAAAAGAGAAAACAAAGTATCAAAAATAGCTTGTTTAACCCTGCAAAACCTGTTACTGGTCACTGAAAGCATTTAAATATTAAAAAAAAAACCATGCCATATGGAGAAACAAACTATGTAGTAAATATGTGCACTGCTAGCCACAGCAAAACATGCTGATATTTTAGCAATTTCATGTCAAATGACACAGCTAGTTTCTGGTAAGCGCACAGGGATAACGTTTTCTCATGTACAAGATGTTGTTAGTGTAACCAAAGCCCTTTACAGTGTTGTTAGTGTGTCATTATAGTGCAAAGTTAATTAGTAATTTTAATTTCCACATGCCTGTGTATAGCCTGTCATCCGAGGCTGCTTCTTCAATTTGCCAATACTAAATAATTGATTAAGTGAAACAGAAACAAGAATCAGTTCTGAAAGCACATGGTTACACCCTACTTTTTGTTTCTTCACTAGATTTGATGAACATGGCACAATGAATAATAAAGTTTCTGCAAAATTAGTGAATACTTAGAGATGCTTTTCTTACGCTCAACCAAAATCAGATAAGGAACGACTGGTCAGGAGTGTCATCTACAGATAACGCATGAACAAGTCAAAGCTATACTGACAGCATGGCAGAGAGGAACTTGCATGAGCATCAGCTTGGGCTGATAGTCAGCACAGCGTGCTTTTATATCACAGGTACAGTTAATGTACTGAAATATGTCAATACTTATACAACATTATGTAAAAGGTCAAACTGGTTCCAAGGAAAAAGAAACTAAGGGTAATGCTGCTCAACACCAGAAGTCTAAACCTCAAGATGCACGCACTCGAGGCTCCCCTCAGTATGGAGGATATCGATATCTGTGCAGTAACAGAAACCCGGTTCAAGGCGCCCGAGAGCACCCCAGCACTACCAGGTTATACCTCATACCATGCTTTTCGGCCCCAAAACTTGGACCGAACCAAAAAAGGAGGGGGAGTATCCATATTCAAAGATACCCACACCTCCAGGTTAGTGGCATGCACGAAGCATCGGAGACCATCCATGTGCAACTAACAATGGGCAAAACTGCCTTTCAGTTTGTAGCCTGCTACAGACCACCCTCCCAAACTCAGGAATCCCTTTCCTGAGAACACTGGAGAATATGAAGGTCTCTCCAAACACCATCATATTGGGTGACTTCAACTACCCAAACATAGACTGGGAGCACTACTCAAGCCCCAACACCCTCGCCCAACGGTTCCTAGAATTTATAAACTCAAATGCTATGGAACAACTGGTCACCACTCCCACAAGAGGGGAAAACATATTGGACCTGATCATCACCAACATATGTTCCATACCAGAGGTATACCCTTCATTGGTAAGATTTGACCATAAATTAATCTCACTGGACATCCATATCCCGTCCCCACCCCCAGCCAAGGAAACCACAGTGAAGAACTTCTCAAAAGCAAACTTCACACTTCTCAAAACCGAGGTGGAATCCTTCAAAGCCCCCGGGCCAGTGGAAAATACGGCCCAAACCGCAGAATCCTTTACAAATGCATTCTATGGACACCTACAGGAATGCATGGATCATGCTATCCCAAATAAAATCAAGACTCACCCCTCCAAAGGCAGGAGACCAGTCTGGTGGACCCCAGCCATAAATAAGCTATACAACAGAAGGAGGAAGCTACTACATGATAGAGCAAAATCCCAAAAAGGGAAGGCATCTCTGATCAGTACTAGCAAGAAACTACGATCCCTCATAAAATCACCTAAAGCCAGCTTCGAAAGAAAAATTGCACAAGATGCTAAAGATAGTCACAAGGCCTTCTTTAGTTATGTCAGGAACCTAGGTGGCAACTCCCAGATATGTTCTGAGTTAGTGCAAAACGACAAAAAATACACTGAACCCACAGACATTGCCAACATCCTGGCAGACAGGTTCAGTGCAAACTTTCCCCCCCCTTCCCCCCCAAAAGAGAAAATGTCTATCCCAACAGAGTGTAGTCTCCCCGACATCACAGATGCACAGGTGAGAGCTGCCCTCTCCAAAGCAAAAAACACAGCATCAATTGGACCGGACGGTGTCCCGGGCTGTGTCTTACACGAGCTCCAAGAAGAACTGAACCCTCACATAAAGTCACTGTTCAATCTCAGCCTTACTACAGGATATGTACCCAAGGAATGGCGTACAGCAACAGTGGTCCCACTCCACAAAGGTGGTGCCACAACGGACCCCGGAAACTATTGCCCTATAAGCCTGACTAGCCTGGTCTGCAAAGCTATGGAGCGTATCATCATGGAACTCAAACAAAGACATTGGGAACCTCCAAACACTGGATCCTACCCAATTCGGCTTTGTTAAGGGCAGATCTTGCCTCTTGAACCTGGTCGACTTCTTTGAAACAGTCACCAAGGCCATAGATGAAGGGAAGGTAGTCCACACAGCCTACCTGGACCTTGCAAAAGCCTTCAACACAATACCCCACTCGGGCATCATAAATAAGCTCACCAGCTTAAATATCAACCCCTATGTCACAAGATGGGTTGCAAACTAGCTCAGGGATAGAACCCACATGGTCAGAATTGCAGGTGCCATGTCAGACTCTAAACCAGTTTCAAGTGGCATCCCACAAGGCTCAGTCCTGGGACCTCTCTTGTTCGGTATATATTTCTCCGAGGTACAGGCTAACACGGGAGGACTATGGCTGACTAAGTTCGCAGATGACTGCAAACTGGGTGCATCGACTCGCCGACTGACACAAGCATCCTCCAAAAGGGTCTCACAGAGACGGATAACTGGTGCCAGAGTCATGGCCTAAAGCTAAATGCCAAAAAGTGCATAGTCATCCCTTTGGGAAAAACAAAGTGCCCACAAATTACCACATAGGTGGTAATCCATTAAGTACGGAAGAAGTAATTATGGATTTGGGAACCCAAGTAGACTGCAATCTCTCCTTTGACAATCACATTGCCAAAGTGGTTAGAAAGACCTTCTATATAGCCCACCTTATCACAAAAGGGTTCATATCTAGATCAAGAGAGGTCATTGTGCCCCTCTACTCATCAGGCCCATAATTGAATACAATGCCCCATTTGGGATGTACGTTACCAGACACCTGCAGCAACTGGAAAGACCCCAAAAGTACCTCACCAAGAGGATCAAGGGACTCAAACCGATGCCCTACGCAGTTAGGCTAAAGAAACTCCATCTCTACTCAGTTGTTACCACCTACTCAGAAGCGATCTGTGCCTGACGTATAAAGCCACACCCAAACCAGAATCAATGGACATGCTTCACCTCAGGAAATCCAAGTCCCTTAGAGCTACACGCTCCAGGGACTTAAACCTCAGCACAGAAATAAATAGGACATGCTGGAGGGACAGATTCATATCCCAGAGGCTCCCCTCACTCTGGAACAAAATCCCAATCCATGTTAGGCAGAGCCCCTCAATGATCCTCTTCAAGAGAAATCTTGACGAGTGGATGGGAGATCGTAGATTTACCCCTGGGATCTCTTCTGTGACCTACTATACAAAGGCACAGTAAAACTAAAAAAAAAGGGCTATCTTCTGTGACCTACTATACAAAGGCACAGTCAACTAATCAAAAAGGGTGGTGAAAGCCAAACACACTCTGGCTAGGCTTATAAATGCCCTAGGGCAGATAGCCTAGTATCAACCTATGAACTATGAACCTATAAACCTCTCCTGTTATCAAAACCTCTAAACTAATTTTGAGTAATAAATTCCATGTTCTACACCACTCCATATTGATTTCACACATTATCATGGTAAATACTGAATCATAATTCATCAAAAGAAATTTTTGTTAAGTATGAGGAAACATCCCGTCAGCTTCCTAGCCGAAGTGGTTAGTATGTGTTCTGCATTTTTCCCCATTTGCTCCACATTGTGAGTAGTGTTCCACATTTTGGAAGATGGTTAAGGGCTAAATTAAACATCTAGGGATTGGGAATGAGGAAAGTACTGAATGGTGGTGCAACTGTACATGCTATGTCATGAATGCAGGTTTACTATCATGTGTATGCAGCTAGTGCAGGGTAATCTTCTTATGCTACTTCCGACAATTTTTTAAGTTGTATAAACATAATTTTTATTATCTAACTAGTCTGAACTACTATGTTATTGCTTATGTTTGTGTATTTTTTGTTTGTGAAATGCTCTGCATTTCACCAGGGCTGAGCCGGAAATTGGTTAGTATGTTGATCAGTGCACTACCCTGGAAAACAAATATAAATAAGTGAAGAAAATCAGGTGGTACCATGTATATGCATGTATACTTGTATTTCTGATACCAAACACTGTCATTGGACTGTCCAAATTAGTGTTTTTATTTTTTTTTTTTTTTAATTTCACTACCTGTAACACTCCACATGAAACTGACATCTTTCTGGGCACATCTTTCTGGGCACATTCATAAAAAAAAATAGTTGGTATATTTCAAGATATAATAATTTATCTCCTTCTTAGTAGTTCCTGGGAACCAACACCTGTTTACCACGAAGTATATTAAGTGACGCAAGAGTAACTATAACCATATATGCAGTCATCATCCCTTTTTTCTTCTTAATGTTGTTTCGTTAAATCACTATCACTGATCTACTTAACTGCCATAATCTATGACACGCAGCCTTAAATACAGCAGAAAAATCTGTTGGTGAAGTATAGAATAGCTTTACACACAAATGACACTGACACTGCTATTTAATCAAAGGTTGTTTTTCTAGAGAGACTGGTGCAGATTACGATTGTCATCGGGTACCTGTAAATGCTTCTACAACACAGGGCTGTCACTTTTCTGGGCAAACTAAGGGATCCACAGAAAGATAACAAAAATGTAGTTTCTCAAAATAAAATGTCACTTCTGCATTCATCACTTCCCTTCTAATTTCCAGAAACTGGAACCATACCTCCCACTGGATTGTCTAGCTCTCTCATTTCCTTCTCTACTCCTTTTTGTTTATTTTCCTGCTGATCTGTAACACTTGAGAATGAAAACAAAATACATTTCACTGAACACTATGCTTGTGTGTGTATGTGAGTGCATGTATCTATCTATTTCCCTCTCATATATATATATATATATATATATATATATATATATATATATATATATATATATATATATATATATATATATATTATAGAGAGAGAGAGAGGTACATACATTATATATATATATATATATATATATATATATATATATATATATATATATATATATATATATATATATATATATATATATATATATATATATATATATATATATATATATATATACACACACACACACACACACACACATATATGCATATATCTATATACATAGATATAGATCCCACACAAAAGGAAACCCACACAAAAGGAAATAGGTTTCTCTTTCTTTTTTTTTTTTTATGTGGATCACTAAACGCAAACCTTCAGAGATAGCAGCACCAATTTTGAAAGCAAATGAATACTGGTTTTCACTGGTGACCATCACTACATCTTGTTGTATGCATGCTCCACTTAAAAGCCTTTAACCATAATCACACACACGGATAGTGTGGTGAGCTTGCTCATCAGACTTAGCTTCTTGGTTACTAGCTGTGGTAGCCTGTTCAGCTGCTACGGTGATGGGTTGCTCCTCTGTGGTACAATTCAGGGTTTTGTATGTACTTAGCTTCTAGATTATTCTGCATGAGGTGGAGACAGCAGACAATGTAAAGTCTCAGTGAATATGTCCTCATGATGTACTTTGCGGTAGCAGCACTGGTGGAAAAGTACAGTTGTGTAATTTGCTTTGCATTTATCTTAACAGTAGATGGTGGAATAATCACTGCTGCAGTAACCTTAGTTATGTAGGTTATATCCTGCCAAGGATCACAGCCAGTCAGCTTCCACAGCCTTTGGCTCCCCCTATACACATATGACCACGATACCATCAGCTCAAGCTCCTGTGTGGAGAAAACAGCCTGGCCATTAAAAAAATTCAGAACTTTACCAAAAACAGAGGGACGGTACTGTCTTGAAAAAAAACATAATATACTTGGAATACATAACTTTTATAACAGAAAAAATATACACAAAGAAGGGTGATTGAATGGTTACAGCAGCAGTGACTTTTTTAAGTGCAACTTACACAACTGAATTACATTAATTTTTGGGTATATTACAATAGATTTTACAACCTGGGAGGAGGAAGGATTAAGATCCAATCTAGTCTGAAGTGCTTTGTAAACGTATGCACAGAGTACCATGTAGCTGTCTCTACAATACTTCTAGAGACCAAGCCTTTCCAACTTGCCATCAAAGAAGACAAGGCTCTAGTAGAATGTGCCTTGTCCTGCCTGGAAGTTACCATGGTGGGAATAACAAAACTAGCAAGGGCTAATTATCTGCAAGTAACAGGTGACCCTTTCTTTGTCCTTTCAAAGGAGATAACAGCTGTTCAGCTTTCTTAAAGGACTTCGTTCTACTAATATAATATCACAGTTGCCCATGCACATCCAGACTACAAAGAATCCTTTCTCCCCGATTTTTAGTTTCACGGAAGAAAGAGAGATTAATGGTCTGATTCAGAGTAAACAAATTACTTTTGGCATGAATGAGGGATTTGTTCTTAAAGTAACTCTGTACCATGACAGTGTCTCAGATACTCATCTTGCAGATGTACAAGAAATGAGACAATCTTCCAAGTAATGAACCATGAAAACCATGAATCGGCCTGATGAGCTGCTTCTAAAGAAAACTGAGTTTAGCACAAAATTACGATCAAAACAAGGTGCCACCTGTAGGTGATCCTGAATGCAAAACCGCTTACAAGAACAGCTTAACCATAGTCGAAAAAAAAAAAACACATGAGTTAACATTTTTCCTGTAAAAGCACCCTTGAAATTTCACCAATACCTAGTTGCAAACAGGAGAATTAGTTTGCAGTGACAAGAACTGCCCACAGAGTTGCAAACCAATCTCTTGACATTACTTTATATTCCCAACACAACCATCTAATCAATAAAAATGAGCCTGTTGATATGGATATGAACTTTCCCACAAGCTCTTTTACCAGCTTAGTGGACATTGGCATCCTGAGGCAATGTAGAAATTGCCTCATGTTTACTGACAAATCAGCTAATTCTCAAACAAACTGATAAAGTATGTGAAAGATGTACTTAGTGTCTTTGGAGGCAAAGCTCTCACATAAGTACTCCTATTGTCAGTAGTACACAAACTGCACCCATCACACAGTACCAAGCAGGCACACAGACCCACATATGTTGAGGCACTTTTCTAAACCCCAAAGACCTCCAAGGCAAAGTACACACAACAAATGTCCTCAGCAGCCCTGAAAGCACTCTTTCAAAATACAAAGCCACATCTCATGGAGCCTTTACTTCTAAACCTATATGGCAAGCCAGTACACAATCCAACATTTTGATCACTGGAGACTCCATTGTGAGACATACTGATATCCCTCTCACCAAGCTGAGTAAGGAGAACGTCATGGTCAGTTGCTTATCAGAGGCCAGAATCAGACACATTATATACACACACACAGGTCACTGGACCACAAGCACCAGTATGACTCACAGTCCAGATGGGTGTAAATGATCTGATATGATCCTAACACTGAGCAGCATTTTACCTTCTCCAAGAATTATGCCACAATACGAACAGCAGAGGACTGACTTTAATTGGCTTAGTCTCTGATGTCATTATAAGGGGGTGCAATATTTGTCAGCATGGAAGGAAATTGTCAACAGACCACACTGCTTTACCAGTGGCGGTCTGAATCTCTCCCTTCTAGACTTTTGAATATTAGCTAAGACACTGTCCTCCCACATAATGCCTTTTTTCAGCAATGCCAAACAGAAAGTACTTCCGACATAGCAAATCAAAACAAAGAAAATTTAAAGGTGTTACTGCTCAATGATAGGAGTCTAAACAAGAAACTCCACTCCATGTTGTATCTGTGCAGTCACTGAGACATGATTTAAAGCCATGGAGAGTACGCCAGCATTGCAAGGCTATAATGTCTTCCACACATTTAGACCATCTACTACAGAGACAGGGACTCAAGGTGGAGATGCCTCAATTTACAAGAATAAATATACCTCAAGGCTGATCAAACAGGATGATGCACTTGAGTTTCTCCTCATTCAAATCACCATAGACAAGATCCCATACCACTTCCTTGCAAGCTATAGATTCCCCCTCTATGGTCCAAGAAACCCATACCATGCATTTAAGCTTACTGGAAACACTTACCATCCAACCTGAAACCATATTCATAGGCGACTAATCGCACTGTTGACTGGGAATCACAAATGACACCCAATGTGCAGCCACAGAGATTCCTGGATTTTGTAAATACAAACTCCCCGGTTCAGATTATATGCCGACCAGGGTTACAAGCATACTGGATCTTGTCCATAGTTATATGGTAGAACACTGCACATCCCATAATATAATGTACTCTCTGGTAAGGTCAGACCATAAAATGGTCTCTGTTGAAGTAAAAATAAAACCAGGAAACCCAGCTAACCCTGGAATGTTCAGGTATTAAGACAACTTCTTATTATTAAGTGATAAGCTGCAAAATTTCAAGCTCCATAAATCCTGAGAACACTGATGTCTATGCAGAACTATTCACATAAACCCTATCCAAGCAGTTTAATAGCTGCATGAGGCAGCTGTACCCACCAGGAATAAGTAAGAACTAACTCAAAAAAGCCACCACAGTGGAATCACATCAATAGGCTGTATAACAGAAGGAAGAAAATCATGGCAAAAAATAAGAGCTGTAGCATCCAGCAGGATAAAAGTACTCACTAAACTAAACAAACAGCTCAGAGGACAAATTAAGTCTACCAAAGCCACATTTGAGGTAGATTTGGCCTCCCAGGCCAAGAACAACCACAAAGGCATTCCTTAGCTATGTCCACAACCTCAAAGGCAATACACGATTGTGCATACAGATCATTGTTAAAGCAGCCACCTATACAGAGTCAGAAAACATAGCAAACCTACTGTCACACAAATTCAGCTCTAACTTTAACCCTCTCTCCCCCTCAACTCCCCCTCAGGAAATACCATCAAATATAACTCCCCCACTATCACTAGGGAACAGATCATCAATGTTCCCTCTAAGGCCAAGAACACTGCATTGATGGGCCCAGACAATATCCCAGGATGCCTTTTACATAGCATGAAACACAACCTATCAGTCCTTCTGGAATCACTATTTAGCTGTAGCTTTTAAACAGACTTCTTGCCTCATAAATGGAGAACATCAACAGTCATCCCTCTGCACAAAGGTGGACCATCTACAAACCTATAAGTCTCACTAATCTCATATGCAAAGCCATGGAAAGAGTTATCATAGAAATGATTAATGATGACACAGCAAACCGCCAACACTGGACCCAACCTAATTTGTTTTCATCAAGGGCAGGTCATAACTACTCACCATTGTAGACTTCTTTGAGAAGGTCACCAAAGCAATGGATGAGGGCAAAATAACTCACACTATCTTGACCGGGTCAAGGCACCTGATACAATTCCCCTCTAGGGCACTGTTGATAAACTCAAGAGGTTAAGAATAAACCCTTATGTCACTCAGTGGATAGCCAGCTGGTTCACAGACAGGACCCAGGAAGTTAGAATTGGGGAGTCAACTTCTGCAAAGTGGCCATTCACAAGCTCAGTCTCTCTGGGATCAGTCCTGAGACCACTCTTTTTAGGCATTAACTTCTCTGAAGTCAAGGCCAATGTCAAGGGCTTTCAGATGAATGCAAATTAGGAGCAGTCATAGAATTCCCCATCGACACTAATGTTCTCCTAATGTTCTCCATTAAAAGCTGACAAAGACAAATAACTTGTGCCAGAGCCATGGACTAAAACGAAATGCCAAGTAATGCATAATAGTCTCCTACAGGAAGTTACCCAACTCTGATTACTCTCTGAGTCTCCAAGTCCATGGCAGTTATCTAGGCATTGACCATAACATGTCTACAGTTGGAAGGAAATAATTCTATGTTGTACAACATACAAAGGTATGGTAACCAGGTCCAAGGAGGTCACTGTTCCACTATATTCAGCATTAATTAGACCTATCATTGAGTGCAATACCCCCTTTGGTATGTACCAAACCGGCACATCCAACAACTGGAAGGTCGACAGAGGTTCCTCACTAAAAGAATACAGGCCATAATTAACATGTTCTTTGCAGACTGCCTCTAAGTCCTACTCCTGTATCCCGTCTCCTACAGGCTATTGAGGGGAGATCTATGCTTGGAATACAAGGCAGTCACATCCCACCCTGATGAACCTCCTGCATATCCGCAAAACAAACAGCACTAGAATTAACTCGTTCTAAAAACGTAAACCTTGCCTGTGGTATAAACATGACCTGCTGGAGAGAGAGGTATGTATCCCAGAGGCTACTCAATCTCTACCCATCCATATGAAGTACAGTCCCTACCTAACACAACAACTGTAACTTGGACAGTTAGATGATAAACAAGAAATTCATCCCCGATTTTTCATCAATGTCTCTAATGGATACAGGCAGCCTGAAAGTGTTTCATCTCTCAAGCCCCTGCTTGTAAATATTTCATCTCCCAAGCTCCTGCTGACACTTGGTAGTAGAACTTGTCAGAGATTTGGGATGTATGGGTAGGCTTAAATAGGCCCCAATGGTCGTTAGCCTAGTACACGCCTATAAACCTATGAACATATGACATGCTAAAATTGTAGTCATCCCCCCTGAAACTACTACCCATACACCTATACTCCTTCCCCCAACTTTACTTCTAACACTGTTCTCCCTCCACTTCATTCCTTCTATCCACTCTTTTTCCCTCCCTCTCCTACATTCTTACCTGTCTACCTCATCTAAACTATATAACACTGCCCCATTAAATCATTTACTTCAACCTGTCTGTCTTCTTGGACATCACCTCTTTACTTCCCTATATCTTCATTCCTACTTCTGTATACAACCTCTCTAACCCTATATCTTCATTCCTACTTCTGTATACAACCTCTCTAACCCTATCTACAATCACACAGCTATTGTTAATTTGCTATGCCATTATAACCAGTTTATTAATTTTCCTGACTGATTTCTTGTTAAATTTTATTGCACTGCAGAGCGCCTCTCCATCTAACTATTGCATATATGATGTCTATACCAAAAAACAATCATGTTGCTATTTAATCATTTAATTTGCTATTGTAACCTGATAGCAATGGTTAACAAATGTAAAATAAATAAATAAATAAATAAAATGGCTGACAGATAAACTTTGATGGAGGAGTAAGATAGGCCAGAGGACATTAATTCACACAAATATTATAGAACCAGTGATACATATTCCCATACTGGGCCCTAATTTGTAGTGTGGCATCAACTAGGAAATCATTTCCATTTAACAATAAAGGATTTCCTAGTGGCAGATTTTCTTGCCTTCTTTAGTACCTGCTGTGCATCCTCAGAAACAAGGTACCAGAAAGGCAACTAAATTGAATTATCCAGGCAGTCAGTTGTAGTTGTTTAATACTGGGGTGCATCAAACTCCCCATCTTGTGTGAGTACATCCAATCTGTGAGGAAGCCTGTGGTTAGTGGCCTTGGCCAATTCCTTAAGAACGGAGAAACACTACTGCCAGAGACAGAACGAAGTCCCCACAATGATCTTTAGAGACTACTTCTGAATATTCAGAATTACCACAGATATCAGTGGAAAGGGTGGAAATGCATAAAGGAACTAAGGGAATGAAAAAACATATTTTCCAGGCCTGTTTGCAAGGAATCCTGGAGCAGAATTCACGGAGTTCTCGGTTTTGAAAAGCAGCAAATAGATCTGAACGAGGTACTCCCAAGAAATGGATCAATTCCTGGAAGACACCCCATGTTTAATTTCCATTCATGACAGTCTGTCCTGGTTCTGCTCAGCTTGTCTGCAATTACATTTTACTCTGATAGAATGTAGGAAACGAAAGGTGTAGTGCTTTAGAGCAACCTCTCAAGCTAACATAGCCAGCCTGCAGACAAGGTAAGACCTGGTATCTCCCCTGTCTGTTAATGTGCTGCATCACTATGGTACTGTCTGTTATCACCTGAAAAAGGTCCTGAGGACCACAGATGGTGAAAAGATTACATATCACGAGTCACAGTTAACATCTCTTTCACATTTATGTGTTTTGGCCCAACTAATTTGTGGCAGAGACTCTGCCACTTATTCCCACAGACAAAATTCCCCAAGGGAAAACTGATCCATCTGTTTTTACATACTGAGCAGGGAATATGGGAGAGAGAGACAGAGAGGTCTGGATTCAGAGTCTTTCTCCATCAATGTTCCCTCTTCACAAAGCTCAGTACAGGAATTTGGATGCCCAGTGAATGGGAATGTTGGGTCCAAACAGTCTTTCCAATTCACTGAATTTCTCACTTGCAACCTGACCAGAGGAATCATAAAAATAATAGAAGCTATAAACCTCAATATGCTGAGATACTCTCTAAACTAAGACACTGATTGGAGAAACTCTGGAACAGTTTCATTTACAATTCAACTTTTTCTTCATTAAGGAATGCCTTTTGCATCGGGGAGTCCAGAAGGCATCATAAAACTAATATCTTGTGAAAGAGAGCAGTAATTTCTGAATGTTTATTTGGAAATCTAGGTCGATAATGATATTTTTTACCCATATAACGGACTCCTGACACTTGGGAACAGACTTAGCAAAGACAAGTAAATTATCTAAAAAGAGAAAGAAGTGAATGCTGTGCAGTCTTCAATGGGCTATTACAGGAGCTAGACATTTTGTGAAAATCCTTGGTGCAGTGGATACACAAAGGGTACTGCAGAGAACTGATAATATAACCCAGAAATAGAAATTCTTAGAAAATATCTAAACTCTGTGACAATGAGAATGTGATGATATGCATATTTCAGATCTAGAGTTACCAAAACATCTCAGGTGAGGAAAGAGAGGCAACAAATCTTGCAATGTCAACATTCTGAATACTGGCACAAACTTAAAAACAAAAATACCAGGAGTCCTTTTTCTTCCTTGCTGGGGTGGCCAGTGTCCCAGGTCAGACTGCTCTACTGCCTTATGCCCAATTATTGCCAAAATGTGTTCAGAGGCTCCCCCTCAACACTGAACCAGTTAAGGCATGTAATGAAAAAAATGAAAATAAATGAAATAAATATTGTTTTTAATTTTTATACAGCTATAGCAATCCTACAAACTGTTATATTGTACGAGTTAAAGAAGATGTTGGGAGAGGTCTGAATGTTTATGTTACAATTAAAAGAAAAACAGTTTTCTTGTATTAGTTTTTAGCTCTCAGCATAATCATATGAACTCCTGCAATATACTTATAATGACCTGCAGCACATTCAGTATGTGTGTGTGTGAGGGGTGGGGGTGCTTATTCTGAAAAACTTTTGTCCTAGGACTTGAAATTTCTTTTCCCCAACATGGTCCAAGTAAAAGAAAATACATTATACTGTGCTACACTATCTGTTACACCAATCAGAAAAGAAACTGATGTAACACCATTATTAAAAGGACAGAAGTAAACAATGGTATTTCGGTCAGTAGCAACTTATTTTGCTTTTTCAGCAAAGTTTGGAAGAACTTTAAGAAATGGGGCTGTGGTGATCAGCCAACCACAGAAATAGTGAACATCTTACTTAAAGAAATTCTTATTTATTTATTCATCTCTATGTTCATTTTTGGTGGGGCTCACCACTAACTGTTACATCATGTATTTTTGTATATGTATTCACCGTACTCATTTCTTGCCTTATCCCCATGCTTAATGGGGAGTGAACCTTGGTGTGCCCCATTCAGTGGTTGGATACCTCTCTCCCAAGCAGAAAGGCTCATGGTTTGGGGGTATGCATCACCCTATACAGGAGGCAAATGCTGGAAAATGTGGTTGTGTTACGGTTTCTGTGCCAGGCTCAAATACGCTGCAGATATCGGTGCACAACACAGGGGTGCATGAACACTCCAATCCAAGAGGTACATCTGTCAGTTGCAGTGATATGCTCAGCCAAGTGATTCTGTCCCTGCTCAACAGCTCCCCCCTCCCCAAGTGATGCAGCAGGGGCATGAAACCCTTCCCTGCACATGATACAGTCAAGATGTTATCTAGTTATTGAAGCTACTCTATTCTCATGATACTGACATCACATTAAACCTCTACATCAGCAACAATGGTAAATGATCCATGCAGTGCTACCTGCACTATCAAAACTGCAGTCTTGTCAAGACTTCCTTCCCAGTCAGTTTTCAACTTTCCATTTCCGGATGAATAAAATACAGCAATCCACAACACTAATCAAATCTAAAAGAAAAGAGTCAAATGAAAGGCAGAGACTACCATCATCAGCCTAGCTGAAACATTTCATTCCATGTGTCCTAGAAGAAGCTTGTAAACTGTGAACAAGAAACGGGCTCAATAATGACTTCTGAGGAACTCCACTAGACATGGCAACTTTCTCAGCTCCACTAATCCTGCAGGCAACTTGGAAGAGATCTGCCTAAAATGTAGGAATTGACTGGACACTTCATTGGCCAACAGGGCTGAAGCCCTTACTGTGAAAAAGGTGACCAGAGTTTTACTAGTGCTCCAACACACCTACTGGCACTAGCATGGGGGAAGGAGAGTAATGACAAGGCTCCACAGGAGAGAGTATAAGGGCAGGTTGGGGACACATGAGCAAGGCATGGGAGACAGTGCAGTCTTGAAGCACTGTGTGTTTTGGGCAGGCAGCATAAGTAATGTGCCACCATGTAGGGAGGGGCAGATCTCTCACTATGCCATTGCACTCGCCCCGTGATGTCAGTCTAGCATGACAGATGCAGTAGAGCCTAAGAGAACAGCTTTAGGGAGGGAAGCACATTTGATACTGCAGGTAGCCTGACTTCTCTCCATCTCCAACAGATGCCACACCTACTTACCCTTCCCACCGTGTCAAGGTGGCTTCACCATAAGAGTGGTACTGGGTTATGGATGCTAGACAATTCCCATTCCTACTCCAGCAAGCTAGCCCAAATGGGAAGTAGCACCACCAAGGTAGGAGAAACTGGAGGGGAGTCTATCACCTGATGGTCAAGGTGCAGCACCCCCCCCCCCAAAAAAAATGAACAAACTGATCCAGGTAATGAATATCTAATCAGAAACTGACAGAAAAAAATGCTGTAGACAGGTGAATAAAAACCAAGAGAAAAGAAAATGTTTTCCTTCTTGCTCTTGGGACATCTATTCATCCACAACCCCTATACTGACAGTTTTGGTGTTGTGCCGAGACTAATTTTGACACTTGTTTTATAAATCCGTCTGATGGATGCAAATACCTGGCAACTGATAATGTCACTGGATTCAGAAATAATGAAACTACTGCTTCAGAACAGCCTTCACTGGAAGGTATGTTATGGACCCAAAATGAAAAAAATATGATCTGAATCGGGGGGGGGGGGGTCAATTAAAGTGTTTTAAAATTATTTAGAAATTGTGGTTATGCCATTCACACATACAAATAGACAACTTGAAGGGATCTGCCTAAACCTCTAAGCAGAAATTGACCAGATACATCATTGGCAAGAGGGAGACACACACACACACACACACACACACACACACACACACACACACCATTAACTAATTCTCAGATCAACAAATACATTTTCAGGGCAAAAATGACTAATGATCAGTGTGAGTGTGAACAAATGTAATGCCAAAATGCCAAAGCAGTGATATCATTTGCATGAAGTCTTCAGATGCTTACTCCAAAACTATAATGTATATTACTAAAACCTGGAAATGTTGCAAAAGCTGTAACAGCCAAACACATACAAACAAATAAATAATAAAAAAAAAAACACTTTCCTGCACTAAACTACATAACAGTTCCATCAGGAAATGAGTGCAAAGACAAGTTTCATGCTATTTACCTGGAGGTCTGAGCTCTACAAATAGTGATGCCTGGACATACAAACCTTTAAAACAGCAGTACTACTATCAAGAAAACAAAGATCAGCACTCCATTTTAAGATCTAAACAGTGAAATTACAGTTTATTTGTAATTATTTTTTTAATCTTTATGTATTCGTTTTTTTTTTTTTTGTTTTTGCTTGTACTGTTTCTGAAGGGGCACCACAGAACATTATTGTCACCTGTTAGACAGACTTTCTCTTCACATTTTCCCATCTCATATCAAACACACATATAGACATACACACATGAACACATAATTACTGTTTACTTTAGTAAATTATTGCACCTTTCTAGAATATCTTCCTATGGACAACTGGAGTTTGACAGAAAATAGTTTTAGTCATGCAGCAAATAAAAATGATGTGCTATTTATCATTGTATAACACAGAAGTAATACTAAAAATGTCTGTTTCTAGTTTCACCTTAACACATACAGCAATGTTTACAGCCACAAATAGAGTCTCATAAATAGCTTGAAGTGTTGAATATAGTAAACAAATTCAAGTGAAAACAGATGCAAGTACAAAGGAGAAACAATACAGTCAAGAAAATGCTGCTGAAGGGGGATAGAAAAGGGACCTGTACTCAAAATGACTGAACAACTCAAGATAAGCATTAAATACAACTATAGCAGTATATTTAAGGGGGAACAAGGCAACAGCAAATCTTGTGTTAAGAAGGCATGCCTAGACTTCTGTTAAAAGGGGAGAATGTTCATAGTTGCACACCGGGTGGTGACAGTTTCTCAGACATAGAACATTACTGGATTCTGATTCTAAACACAGAGGCACCACACGAGACAATGCAGAGAGTCTGTATAAGAAGCAAAGAGGAAAGGCAGCACAGATGTTAGAAATCTGAATGAAAACAGCATGACCAGTCACAGACATAAGGTTGTATGTTCAAAAATTAGAAGAAAGCAGACTGGCAACTGTGCTACAAAAAGTCTTCACAGCTCAGTCTAAGTTAGTGAGCACGAAGAGACAAACTACACTATAGGCACTACTCCATTTATTAGACATAGTTTTAATAGTGCTTTAAAAACATAGGTCTAAAAGGTAGACTAGATTATCAGAGGTACTAATTTACTAATTTGATTCATCTGGAAA
Organism: Protopterus annectens; assembly: GCF_019279795.1. Classification (NCBI taxonomy): domain Eukaryota; kingdom Metazoa; phylum Chordata; order Ceratodontiformes; family Protopteridae; genus Protopterus; species Protopterus annectens. Next base: position 501,981,705 of record NC_056733.1, read on the forward strand.
ACTCAGTAAATAAAACACAGAACAATGCAGTTTCGAACCTGACAAAAAGTATTTAATACATTCATCAACATAAAATAAATGCTAAGAAAAGAGTCTAATACAGGCAACAGTGAGTAAATAACCTGTAGTGCACTCAGTGGGGTTTAATCCTGGAGAACTGCTAAGAAACCAACTTCAGGCACATGTACTTTGTGCTCTGTGTTGTTTGTATCCTAATTTAGTAAAGTACTGCCATGCAATTATTTCTTTCCAGAGCAATATCTACATATATCTAGCCAGATTTTGACCAAAGGAAATACATGTTCTCATTTCTCTCCTGCTGTAAGGTTTATATGCACATATTCTTAACTTCAAATGAATAATCAGTACTTCTTATAGGATCACATGAAGTTGCTATGCTATTGGCCCTGATGCCCTTATAAACCTAGCCAAGAGTTTAGCCCATGTTTAGCCAAGTCAGCACCCAATGCCGATTCCAGCAGGGACACAGGTGGAATCCCAGGGGGTGTATTTTCTGTTTCCCATCCAGTTATCCAGGTTGCACTTAAAAAGGGATAATGAGGTGCTCTGCTTGATATGGAGAGGAAGTCTATTCCACAGATGGGGGGGGGGGGGGGGGTCTCTGGGACACAAATCTGTCCCGCCAAGTCCTACTGATGTCACAGACCAGGCTGAGATCGTGAGTGTGTATTCCTCGAGTTGAGCTTGACTTGTGGATATGCAGCAGTACCATCAAGGCTTTGTATGCCAGACAGAGGTCACCTCTGAGGAGTCTGTAGAGGGACAGGGGTTTTAGCCTGTCAGTGTAAGATAATGTTTGAGGCCCTGGATTCTCTTTGAGTGGGACATGCTAAGATAGTTCTTATACTCACTAGCTCGGAATGACTACACATTTTCTGAAATCCCTAGGGTCTGCTAGGCAGAAGAATATTACCATGGTTATTGAACAATAACTGACATATTATATAAGTTCATAAGGGTACAGTGGCCACCAAATAATATCTCTGTTATAATCTCCCACTTTCACGTCCTAAAATACCAACCCATATCCAGCTTACTGTAAAGGCCTTACAAAATTTTACCAGCTTTAATAATCCTTTCATTGAAATCCCATATTCCTCTCCTGTGCAGGTTACTGTAACACTTCACAGCTTTCACCAGCTCTTAAAGTTGGATATTCCATTATAAAGGCACTCACAACAGTGCTGTAACATCTGCTGGGAGTGCTGAAGCACATGCCACCAATTACTCCCTAAACCTTGAGGAAGCAGTTTCACTGAAACATATGTTACCTTTTTGTATCCCCACAATCCTCAAAATTAAGTTCCAGAAGTATTACTACACAAAAATCAAATTTTGTGTCCATAGGCTACCATTCTGATTAAGTAAATCAATGTCCATAGGATATATGCAAATGATCCCTTAAGGACATACGAGTGGCTTTTGAATGCCAATGACTTTTTACGGTTGACTTTAAGTCTTTATGGGTAAATTCAGGCCAGTACCATGACTTTAGCATTTTCAAGTCTTTATGGGTACATTCAGGCCAATAAAGCCTCACTGGCATGAAAGTATCCATACAGACTTAAAAAGCCAAAAGTAAAGTCAAAGAAAGTCAGAAGCCATGTAGCTGAAACAATGTTACCATTTACATATATGCTATGTGGCTCCACTGCAGGAGGGTTAAGATATTATACTGTGAAGACTCTAGTTTGGCTAAGTCTTTCTTGAAGTTTTTACTGAATGGTTCGTCTTCGTGACCTTTTTACTTTTTGCTTGAATTAAGTATATCAAGACGGTCAGTGGGATAAATCAGGTAAAAGCTAAAATACACTGCTTCACTGAGGCATTCACAGTAACCACTCCCTCTCTTCGAAGTTGCATCCAACTCCTAGAGTGAGCCCGTGGGCAGACTCGGATAGCTATGGTGTTTTCAAGACAAAGGGGGGAAACAAAAGCAGGTTTAAAGGCCTTCCTTCTGCATTCCACACACCTACAGGCAATTTGCAGTGCTAGATCCACCTTACAGCATGTCTTTGGACTGTGACTACAAACTGGAGTAAACCCACACAAACAGAGGGGGTACATAAAGACACCGCACAGAAGGCACCCCAACTGAGAAATACGTTCATAGGTAGGTACTAGGCTATTGGCCCTAGGGCCTATATAAGCCTAGCCAAAAAGGTACCCTGGCTTTCGCCACCCAAGAAAATTATTTCCTGTCCCTCTGTCGAGCAGAGCCACAGAGGTGATCCCAGGGGTGAATTTCCCATCCAATCATCAAGATTTTTCTTGAAGAGTGCTAATGAGGAACTTTACATAGATGGGTAGCTTGTTCCAAAGTATGGGAAGTCTCTGGGACAGGAATCTATCCCTCCAACATGTTCTGTTTATTGTGGTGACAAGGTTTAGGTCCCTAGAGCGTGTAACTCGGAGGGATTGGGATTTTTTTTAAGTGGAGCATGTCCAACAGATCTGGGTTTGACATAGCTTTGTATGTGTTAGGCAGAGATTGCCTCTGAGTAGGCAATATGTGACAGAGTAAAGCTGGAGTTTTTCTAGATGGTCTGCGTAGGGCATCTGTTTGAGGCCGGTAATCCTCTTTGTGAGGTATTTCTGCGGCCTTTCCAGTTGTTGTAGATGTCTTTGTGAGGTACATAACAAAAGGGGCATTGTACTCTATAATTAGTCTAATGAGTGACGAGCAGAGGGAAACAATGACCTGTTTTTGCCTGGATGAGAAACCTTTTGTGATGAGGTGTGCCACGTAAAAAGATTTCCTGACTACTGTGGCAATGTGATTATTAAAGGAGAGACTACTGTCCACCTGTGTCCCAAGGTCTCTTATCACACTTTCGGTGTTAAGTAGACTACCACCTATGTGGTAGCTCATGGGTACAGAGTTTTTACCAAAGGGGATGACAATGCACTTTTTGGCATTGAGCTTGAGGCCATGGCTTTAACACCAGGCATCTGTCTCAGTGAGGCCCTTTTGTAGGATGTCCACATCGTTAGAAGTTTCGATTATGGCTCCTAGTTTGCAGTCATCTGTGAGCTTTGCTAGCCAGAGACCTTCTGTGTTAGCCTGTACTTCAGAAAAGTAGATACCAAACAGGAGAGGACCCAGGACTGAACCCTGTGGTACTCCACTTGTCACTGGTCTGAAGTGGATTTGGAGTCTGCTACTTTCACAGTATGGGTTCTGCCAGTTGGCAACCCACCTTGTGACATAGGGATTTATACCTAGTTTAGTGAGTTTATCTATAATTCTAGAGTGGGGGATGGTGTCAAAAGCCTTGGCGAGATCTAGATAGGCTGTGTGAACCATCTTACCCTCGTCTACGGCTTTGGTGACTGCTTCAAAGAAGTCTATCAGGTTTAGAAGACATGATCTGCCTTTTACAAACCCGAACTGGGTGGGGGTCCAGGGTTTGGAGATTACCAATGTCTTTGTTTATAAGTTCCATGGCCTTGCAGACCAGGCTCGTTAGGCTAATGGGGCAGTAGTTCCTGGGGTCCGTGGTGGCTCCCCCTTTGTGGAATGGGATAACAGTCGCTGTGTGCCATTCAGTGGGTACAAAGCGTGAGGTGAGGCTATGACTGAACACCTGCCAGATCATTCTGTAGTTCATGTAGAATGCAGCCTGGGATTTTGTCAGGTCCCATGGATGCTGTGTTCTTGGCTTTGGAGAGTGTGCTTTTTACCTGTGCAGCCGTGTTTACAGGAACTTTGCATTCTTCCGGTATAGAGACGGGACCTTTAGGGGGTAAGAGGGGGGTAAAGTTAGCACTGAACCTATCTGCCAGGATGTTGGTAATACCAGTTGGTTCTGTACATTTAGTGCCATTGTGCTGTAACTCATCTGGAACTGGAAAACCTTACTGTGAGGCGGCATCACTGTCTATTGTGCCACTGGCTACATTCAAATACAGTCAGTGCAGGGTATTCTTAAAGCAGTCACAGTGAATACTAAAAAGAGAACACTGCTGAACAGAAATGATGGTGGTAAAGAGCTAATGACAACAGATAAAAGTATCAAAAATAAAGTAAACGTCTTTAACTATGGCATTAGATGTGGGGCACCCTCTACAGTGTAACATATCACACTGCCTTCAAAAGTCACCGTCATCCGATAGCTGAACTACAGTGGTGTACTGGAATCCTCAGATAAAACAGCTGTCATTGCCATCACAATATTACAATGTAAAAAACACAGACAAATAAGAGACAGGACTGAGAACTGACTCACTGAAAATATCCCTTAAATGCCCACACATCATTACAGATAAGAAACTAGATAACATAGATAAACTAATTCACAACTGGTCTGTGAGTGTAGTGTGTGACTAATCCATGGTAAATTTAAAGACAGTAATTTGAACCATCCACAGAGTTTAAGTCATTGATAAAACAGGCCTTTCTTGCAGCCAGCCCTCACCATCAACACTAGCCCAGTCTTGAACTCAGGTCATAAGCATCATAGACAAACAATTCACCCCTGCACCAATGGGCCAACAAAACAAGTGAGAGACAGCTTTTATTAAACTGTACAGATGAATGCTGGGGTCACACAAACACAGCAGTTGCACTTACAAACCAGTATTCCACACTGTAAAACAATGATGGGCCCATTAAAATAAAAACGCCACTAAGGCAGTCATGATGACATTAAATAATTACAATAAAAATCAGCTTTACAGGAAGGCAAAAGCAGTCACGCAACAAAAAGTTCACTGCAAAGTTTTCCAAGACTACAAAAAGGACCGACAGAGAAATATCTGACACTCACTCATTTCTGGAAGATGTCACAAATGGTCGGTCAGACATGCCAGAACTGATGCTCAGTAAAGATTTTGGAGCACTCCTTAAAATACACAGCTTTCAAAATTGACTAAAGCCGTAGAATGAGACTGTTCTTAAAGACAACAGCTAATTTATGGATTAAATTACCTTCAGAAAATTTGTCTTTACTGTACTAATTTTTCAAAGGAACAAGCCAGTCCTTTATATAGTGAGGTCATTAGGAAACTAAAACTGCATATTGGGGCCAATGGATGTTAATTCTGACTGCTAATCTGATACAATACAAAATGAACTGCGTATATATGAAAAAATTTCTAAGAAGTTGGCATTTTAGGAATAGAACAATAAAGCTGCATAAATTATTGTTTTTCCTAATTATCTACTTAGGCAGTCAAACTATACTATAAAATGCTATAAACTTCAAACTTAACCTTAGTTTTAAAATGCACAACTAAACAGACTTCCCTACAGTTGGTTGAGATGGAATTCCTCAAGCTTCATTTGCCCGCAGGAAAAAGGATTGAGAGCCAGAACTTCAGCTACTGTTATCCACAGGAAATTACTTATTCTGGGAGATTCCCCCTTCTTCAAACTGTTTCAACCATGGAGTTAGTCTATAAGTTTGGGGGGGGTGCCCCCTCCCGCACATCTGGGAGTGAAGGAAAGTTTCCCCCTGTAAAAAAAACTCTTAAAGTTAAATCTTTCATGCTTGTGTTTTGGGCATTATTTTGTTATTTTGGATCAGTCTAGATCTGGCTGTCAATGAGTCATAGGAGAACCTAACTAATGGTATCTACAACTTATTTTGAATCCTGGAATTTCAACTCCTGAAAACAGGATGTCTTTATTTCAAGGATCAAAAAGAAGTAGCCATAACCCTTAAATGTGTTTATGTACAGCGTCCTTAGTTCAACCTTTAATTACAAATGTAGATATGACACACCTGCAGTTCCTAACAATTGTCAATGACCCTAATCCTCATTAAACAAAAATACTTTAACTGTCCAATCCTACTGGAGATAACCCTGGGACAAGGGTCAAGGGTTGTATGGTAATTTACTGAAAAAGTCTACTTTTACTCATCAAAAAAACAAATGAGCCAGAACGTATTCCTGCAGTGGAGCGGTTCAAAGTAGAGAACCAGCCCTGTATTTATCACAGGATGCACTCATATGGACACACTAGGCCTTGGGGCTTGTTGCCCAATACTGAGGGCTTCAGGGAACAAAGCCTCATAAAGTACTCATCTGAATGTGGATTCCTACATTCACATTTTTGGTATTATATTTTTGACAAAATGCCATACATCTGAATTAAGCCTCTTATGCACCAAATTATCTACAACCCATGACGACTAGAAGGGGTGGTGGTTTATCATTTTTAGTCTGCATTCTAGTCTGAAAGACAAAATACAGGGTGGCCTAAAGGTCAAGGTGTTTGCCTTGCAAGCAAAAGGTGCAGGGTTTGAGCCTCACAAGGGATAAATGGCTAGGCTTAAAATGGCTCGCAAGGGCAGTTAGCTTAGTACTAATCTATGAACTATAAAGGTGGATATCTGAAAGTGAATCAATAACTGAAAATGTAGCAATCAGCAAAAAACTATTAACATAAGTCTGTTCACTGGTATACACCATAACACTTTATGAGATAATTAAACATTTAGGTTTATAATTGTCTAAACAGTTTCTCTATAGCTGCTATCTTGTACTTAATTGTGGACAGCTGTTTTATGAAATTTATGATTTTATGATCATGTGCATTTCTTCTCCCTAAATTTGATACTCTAATCATTTGAACTATGCACGTGTACATGCACAGCCACCTGCCGGGCAAAATAATGTTTCTTCAAGCCTCTCCACTATTTAAGAAAGTCGGTTATATAGTCCCAGATGAATAATAACTATAGATTTAAATACCAATCAACTATACCACTCAACTATACATATTTTGCCTCATATTTGTGGTCCCTTTCTCATAAAATTGTGGCTGGAAAATAAATGAGAACTCATTGAGGGTTGAGGTCAGAAATCAATGACAGACATTTTAGTTTCAGACTTCATACCCTTTAAAAAACGCATGCTATGCAAAACCTGTTATTTTATCAATTTGCTAAGTTTGTAAGTGCAATGTTTAAAAAGCGTTACTATTTTTGGGCCTTTGTCCTCCCATTATTGATGGCTTTGTCCAGATTTCTTGCTCTAAGAGGTTGAGAAGTATGCTACCAACTGTCCTTGATTTTACAGTACGTCCCTGACTTTGCCTCATATTTCAACTCTGTCCCTCGTATTTTTTTTGATTTTGTGGTACATTACTGAGGATTACAGTTGGTCAGTTAGTTCGTACGGGTTATTGTGCAGAAAATCCACGCTGATGCAAATCCTGTTGTATACAATAAAATAATGTTTAAAACTGGTTTTGACGTCTGGGGCCTTTGATCCCATCAGTGAGGAAGTTGAGCTGCATGCTTACATAAGGGCCACGCCTCTTTGCTTTCAAGAGTGCATTTTACGAAACATTATGCTGCTGACGTTGGGCCTGAACATACCAATGACTAATAGCACTTTTATAACGTGCTCGTCTGTTATTTATTACTGATGATGAATTTAGTCCAAAATAATGTGATCCCTGTAATAAAACTGATGAACAAGAAGCAAGAGTAGAGTATTGTGAAAAAAGTATCCAGTACAGCAAGCCAAATCGCTGCCAGTCCCAACTAAAGGACTGAAATCTGTCAGTGACAAGGATGCTGTAACGTTTCACTATACCAATCATCCTCGGCCATTGATAAACGGCCTCTTCCCAGCACCTATCATTTTACATATTATACTGAAAGTGCAAATGCAGTTCATGGCGCACCCGAAAAGATACCCTAATTTGGAAATTCTCATTCCCACACACGCGGAGCTCAGGCTCATAGACCCCAGTACTGAACATGGCAGACGCCTAACTGACCATGACCAGTGCAGGTGTAAGTTATATTATAGTTTCATATTCTGAAGAACAATGACAAAACAGCAATATACTCACCTCCACCACTTCGGTAGCACAAGTAAGGGAATCGCCATACATTTCCGAGCCCCACCGCATAACCTATACATGCAAGGGTGAACTCCAATCGTCGGCCCCACGTTCCCCTGGCAGCAACACCCTGGTCCGTGCTTGGAAGTAGTGATGACCCCCCTTCTTTTATTCCGTTGCTATCCCCCTTGCTATGCCAAGGGCAACCTCTCTTTGCCCGAGTATTCCCTGAGCCTGATAACAGGTCTGTGTTCTGCATTCCGACCCCCATAATAACGGACTGTGAAACTACAGAGCGGTCTTCTTGGCGTAACCAGATAATTATTATGCAACTGACTCCAGCAAAACAACTGCAGATAAAATATAAATAAGCGCAGTAATAATATTAGAACCACCACAACATGTGTAACTGTGCAGCTGTGTTCTTTTGTTTCTGTTATTTTATAACAGGGGATTCAGACTGTCCTTGAAATGTGAGAAAACACTAAACAGTGTAGTAAAACCTCCCAGGATAACACAGCACCTCTCTATCTCCCTCACTCGCAATAACACAGTACCCTGACTACTTCCCCTGTTGTACTACCTGTCCACGGCACGCTCTTTTATTGTCGGCGAAAAGTCGTCACGTGGGCGATTCTGACCGCGAGTGCTGCTGTCTTCGTTGAATGAAAAGGAGGTGCGCCTAGAATGCAATGTGATTACGGTAAATAGCAGCGGACTATGTAGAAGACGGGATACGGCAACTTTTATTTCCTTTGATGCCTGGCAATCTACTGATCATTGTTGTCTGGTCCATACTAGGGTTACCACCTGTCCCACTTTGTGAGGGACATTCCCTCTTTGGGCAGTTATGTCCTGATAAAAAATTGTAAAAATGGCAAATGTCCTGAGATTTTAGGACAAAATTATTTCCTATATTTTATGTAATAGTTTCATAAAACAGTTATTCTGTATCTAAAATACCTAAATGTTATAAGAAACAGAATAAGCAACTAAAATGCTACAAGAATAAGCTTTTATTTAGGCAAAAAAGTTAAGTTCTAACCTTTGTACTGACCGTGGGTATGTGTCGGCGTGTAAAATATGATGTTTGTACCTAAAATGTCCCACTTTAGCCATTTGAAAAGGTGGCAACCCTAGTCCATACTTGTCAGACTTGAGCATTAAATAGTTTGGCAAAAGAAGCGAAGGTCTTATGAGACAATACTTATTCTTTCGGCTTTTCTCGGTTAGCACAGCGGATCACCTGTCCGCTCATGATTGGTAGTGGAGTTTTGCCAGCCCGGGGCCCAATCTTCCACAGAACGCGCGCACACACGCGCGCGTCTAGGACCAATTTAGAGTATCCAATCCACCTACAGCACAATATGGGACAATACAATTAGCATAAAAACTTATGTAGGTTTGGCTAAGTGTTTAATAGCTAAACACCCTTATCGAAGTCTGACTTTATAATGAAAATGAGTTAACTTTATTTTGAATCGCAAGACTCCTGAATCATGTCTGTGTCTGCACTGTAATGGAAGGTCGGATTTCGCACTCGGACGCTCTGTTTTTTTTTCGGTTTAAAGAAATTAGTTGATATGTAAGCTCTGGATAAAACAATGTATTACAGCAAAATAGTGTAGGCTCTCTCAGCAATTTATTGTGCGTGGAAATTGTTTAATGAATCGCAATGACGTATATAGTAAGACTAAGACATGAGCTGATATGAGTAATTTGTTTTATTTAAGCCTTTGCTTTAATGGACATTTTATACTGGGTTATTTTCAGTCAGTGTATCCTAAATGGAGTTTGATGTTGTTTTCTAGAAGAGTCGCATAAGTAAGGCTGGTTTGGTTCATGAACAACCTGAGATAGAATACTGCTCCTCCAATTTTACAGTTGTAGCCATAAAGTTATTATGTAATGCAAATAATTATTAAAACATTGTTACATCAAAAAGCACATAGTTATTGATATACATTTATAAAGCAGTGCTATTTAGTTATTTGTTTAGAATGCTCAGTGATGCTTGATTTTTGGTATCACATTTCAGAATGTTTATAATTACACATATAAGCTTGATATTTGAAAATCTTCTCAGGCATCACAATAGCATTTGATGGGGGGTTCTGGGATTTTAAACAGTTGCCAGAGAAGGCTAGTTAATCTATGTAAAGTTAGTTTTGACAGAGCATTTATATACTATTACTACTACTGCACCACAGCCTTCTCACATTTAAGAATAAGACTGTTCAGCTATCCGTCTTGTGTTTCAGGAGCTTTCTACTTGTTTGAGCATCGCTCAGCATTGCGCAATTGTGCGCCACAGCTGGACGGATACATTCAACAGTTTCTCCCTTAGATATAGCTGTAGCACATTAGTGTAGCCCTCATTCTTAGTACTTTCCTGGTCAAATAAATATTGCTAGTGAGCTGTAACCTATTAAACCTCCAGCAAAAAAAACAAACAAACAAAAAAAAAAAAACAAAACAGCAGAAATATACATCCACTGAGCTCCTCCTTGATCAGTCCTGAAAAGCTGATAACAGTTCTTCAATATAGCATTACGGACAGTTGGACTACCCTTGTTTCTCCTGCCAACCTTGTTGACTTGGGTCTCTTGAGGCGGTGTAGCAATTGCTTCACGTACACTGACAACTTTCTACTAATAAGTCAGTCTAGTACAGAGTGCAAGGTTGCACAGCAACAAGTACCATTATGACTCTGTCATAGTTCATGTTGGAGTGAATGACCTGAGACATACCTCACTGGACAGTATGAAGAGAGACAGGATTGGACTCTCTGAGTATGTATCCCAGGCAGGTATGTTCCTAGCCTTGAGCAGCACACTACCCTCACCTAGAATGATGCCACAGTATAAAAAAAAATGATTGATTTCAATTGGCTTAGTTTTTGATATCATTCAAATAAGATCCAGTTTCTGTCAGCCTGGGAAGCCATGGTCGACAAGTCTTGCTGCTTTGCCAGAGGCAGCTTGCACCTGACAGCAATAGGCTTTGGTTGCTGGCCTAGCCCATAGTGCCTTTTTCAGGCAAGGTCTCGAAAACAAACTTAACAACGTGAAATTTGCCAATCATAACAAAATAAGGGTCATGCTACTAAATGCTAGGAACATAAACCAAAAACTGCCCACCCTGAAAGCACTTATATCACTGGAAGATGTAGATGTCGGTGCAGTCACAGAAACCTGGTTCAAGGCCTCAGAGAGTACCCCGGCCTTGCAAGGCTACAATGCCTTCCACACCTTCAGACCACAAAATAAATGCGTGAGCATGAAAGGAGGTGGTGTTTCTGTCTATATCAGAGATAAATTCACCTCCCGTCTAGTTAGACCGGACAATTCCATGGAGTTACTCCAAGTACAGGTTACCGTGGATAAGACCCTCATTCAAGTCATAGTCATTTACAGAGCCCCTATCCATGGCTCATGATGCGCACAAAGCCTACTTGACCAAACTGGAGTCAATCCAAATATTCCCAAACATTCTGGTTATGGGTGATTTCAGTTATCCCACCATCAGCTGGGAAACCTACGCTAGCCTAACTCAGCGCAAAAGTTCCTTGACTTTGTTAACTCAAATGCCCTAAAACAAATTGTTCATACCCCGACAAGAGGAACAAACATACTAGATCTGGTCCACACTAACATGTCAAACAGATGCACTGCCACAAATGTTGGACCCTCATTAATTAAATATGGCCACAAATCTGGCACCTTCGAGTTGGCAGTAACACCAGAACTCACAATGAGCGAAATCAGGCTAAAAAACTTCACCAAGGCAAACTATACCCTCCTAGGTGAAGGTATAACTGCATTCCAAGCTCCACCCCCCAGCTGGCAGTGGTAACTACACCGAAGCTTACACTAAAGCCCCATGCAATCACTTGCATAAGTGTATAGACTTAGCTGTAAATCCAAAAGGAGTGCAGTCCCAGGAAGGAAGACCTCCGAACTAATAAAACCAGCTTTATTGTCACAAAACACCCGAAAAACACAATGACATTAACGCTCTTCCAGGATTAATCGCGTTTTCGTCCCATCCACTGGACTTCATCAGATGCTAACATAAATTAACACAAACATTTATATACCTCTATTAAAACCAATAAACCAATGAAAAAGCTTCAATTAAATTTGAATGCACAAATCAATTTACATTTTGGACTTATAAATATTCATAAGTTCATCCTTCCATATATTTATACAATAAAATAAATATCCATCCATTAAAATAATTTAAATAACTCCATATTCTTATAAATAATTTAAAATACAATTAAATATTAATAAATACATTATTTTATATATATAAATCTAAAATCTTATATTAATTATATGAAGGTTCCATATTAAGGAAATTGTGAGACAAAGGATTTAGTATACCTTGCCATCTGTGAAAAGTGTGGGTCTTTCTATATAGGTAAAACCGAGAGAACCTTAAAAAGAAGAGTTTATGAACATACCTATGACATAATAAAGGAAAAGGAAACAAATGCATTATATAAACATTCAAAGGTATGTAAAGAAAATAAATTTCACTTTCTAGTAATTGAACAGATAAAAGATAGGATTAGAGGGGGCCCATGGGAGGATACTATTGGGTATAGAGAATTGTGGTGGCAAGTGACAATGGAAGCAAGCAAATTCCCAGGCTTAAACGAGCATGTGTCTATCTTGCCCCTTTTGAAATTAAAGGCAGCTAAATTATGAATTTATGTGTTAGTTTTAATACAATTTTGTACCAACAGATGGAGGTGTTGTGCTATGAAATGTGGTTTTCCTTAATATGGAACCTTCATATAATTAATCCATAACATAGATGTGTTATAAAAGGGGTGTTGTTTGATTCACAAATGTATTCCGTGAGAAGGCGAAGGCCGAGGTACCAGAATTAAAAAAAGATATTTATACAGTTGGACTGCCTGTGTTGTGTTCCAGTATTTTAGTACTTGTATTTTGGAGAGTGTTTTTTGGTCTACATGTCGCTCAACACAACAGCAGTTACCCCGTTGGGTGCAACACATCAGATTCAACCAGTTAATTTTATTTCCATTTGGAAGGAGAGAGATGAAAAATTGGCATTGAGCGACCCTTGGGTTGGTGCTTCAAATGACTGTTCAGGAAAATATGAGGAACTTGAAAAGGCAATGATCAAGGAGGTTACGACCTTCTATGATTTAAAATTATTGGAAAAGTGCATTAGTTCTAACATTACACCAAGAGGCTTGAGAGTGGAACGTCTTCCTGCCTATGAATTTGCAGAGGATGAGGCTGACTTATCCTCTGAGTGGAAAGCCATCTCTTTAAAATGCACTCTAAGCTGGCTAGGAGTGTTGGTCAAGAGAAATGAAAGGATTTTAGATAGAGTTCGTGCCTCTATCTTACAGTTGCAGAAAACGCTTGTAGAAGAGAGCTCTGTCAGCGCTTTCGAAAAAAATATGATCGACATCAAAGGAAGGGTTGCTAAAGTGGAGTCGGAGGTCATTTCACATAAAAGAAGAAAATTTGTTCGTGATACTAAGGACCACGAGTCTGGCAAGTTGTTTTCCTGGCAATACAGCTTTAAGAAAAAGCGCAGCGTGAGTCGTGACGTCAGAGGGGGCCCGAGGTTAGGTGCAGCTGGAGATACGTCGGCGTCTTCAGTGGAAATGGATTCTACCAGCAGAAAGAGCGTTTCTTTCGAGGATTTAAACTTGGAGCAGGAATCCGTTTCAGGCTTGAATGGAGGAGTTAATAATTCTGGACAAAGTCCAGTCCAAAATAAAGGGCGAGGACGGCGCTTTCAAGGCAAGGGAAGGAGGAGATAAGAGTGACTTTTCCAGAGAGAAAGTTTTGAATAACTGTTCATACGAGAGTGGTCATTTGCAGCAGATCCAGGGGGTTGTTTATAGTTCTTTTTCACAGTGTGACAGAGGTGAGCGTTTTCGCATTCTAAATCTATCTGACTGTGTTATCACTGACTTTGCTAAAAGGGTTTTGCACAAGGGAACGAAGTTTGTTCCCACGAGGTTTCCCTCTTTGGCAGACATTCTATTGGATGCAAAGGACTTTTGAAAAAATTGCATTTGAGAGTATTTTTTGCTGAGAAAGCAGATAATTTTGAAAATAATAATGTAGATTCAATTCTAGAGAGCTCTTTAATGAATATGTCTTTGCATGAAAATGATATGATAGATATATTTCCTGATGATGAAAGTTTTTTATGCTCTGCTGGTTTTGAATTCAACACTGGGTATGGTAGATTGGATGTTCCTAAAGTTCCTTATCAAAGCAATTTTATTCCGACCAAAATTAATGCAGCAATTTGTGTTTTTGAAAAAACACTGTTTAAGCAATTGGAACATGAATATGGAAAGTTTGCTAGGGGTGGAAAAATGTATAATTTAAACAAGGACGAGTGGAGGGCTTTGACAGAGTTAAAAGAGTCCAATGAGCATTACGTGTATACCCAAGCAGATAAAGGGGGCAATTGGGTAATTTTGGAAAAGCATCCTCTTCAGCCTTAACAGGCTAATAAAACAACATATCAAATCCTCTAAAGTTTCTTTTTGGAAATAAATCTAGCAAGCACAGCCAAGGATAACCATAAGGCCTTTTACAGCTATGTACATAGCCTAGAAGGTAGGACCCAAGCATGTGACTAGTGACTAAGGGTATCACACACACGGACTCCACAGAGATAGCAAACCTGCTAGCAGATAGGTTTGGTGAAAATTTCACTCCCTTATCCCCTCCAAACTTATCACAAACTTTCCCCCAAACTCCCTTGCTCACCCTACATATATGAAGAGCAGGTCATTAAAGCCTTGTCCAAGACAAAAAATACAGCCTCTATGGGACCAGATGGCATCCCAGGCTGTGTTCTAAACAGGCTAAAATGAACTAGCATCACCATTAAGTACCCTTTCCAATCATAGCCTAACCACAGACCTTACTCCTGCGGAATGGAAAACAGCAACAGTTATTCCCCTCCACAAAGTTGGCCTAGCAACAGACCAGGGAATTACAGACCCATAAGCTTGACCAGCCTCATCTGTAAAGCCATGGAACGTATCATTATGGACCTCATAAATAAAGACATAGGGGATCTCCAAACCCTCGATCCAACTCAATTCGTCTTCGTCAAGGGCAGATCCTGACTGCTAAATCTGGTGAATTTCTTTGAAAATGTGAACAGGGACATTGACAAGGGCAAAGTGGTGCACACAGCAAACCTCAACTTGGCAAATGCTTTCAACACAATCCCACACTCAGGCATTACCGATAAACATAGCAAACTGAGTGTAAACCCCTTTGTTGTAAGATGGGTTGCCAACTGGCTCACAAACCAGACACACACTATCAAAGTGGATGACTCCTCATCAACCAGCAGACCTGTCTCCAGTGGGGTGCTATAGGAGTCAGTGCTAGGCCCTCTACTGTTTGGTATATACTTAGAAGTTCAGGCCAAAACTAAGTGGTTGCAGCTGACCAAGTTTGCAGACGACTGCAAACTGGGTGCAATTACTGAATCTGGTACCTCGGCCTTCGCCTTCTCACGGAATACATTTGTGAATCAAACATATCAGATTATTGGAAATGGAGTCTAGATTTATTTTAAATTATAAAACTCTCTTTCCGAATGGGATGAATATGGAAATGTAATAAAATTCTTATATAGAAAAAATTTTTATATGGGAAATTTAATATTATATTCATATGAAGTAAAGTTTATGTTTAAATATAGGAAGTGGAATGTATTGAGCATAATTATTTCATATGTTTTTGTAATGCATTTAATGTACAATATTTTATAAACAATAAGAAGTCTGAGATTTCAAAGGTGAAGTCAGCAACCACACAGTAAAAATGTTATAGGTAAAATGTGGTTCATTTAGAGTAATTAAGAAGTGCTGGTTAATGGTTTTATTGAATCAATTATTTATGCAAATAACATAGATGTGTTATAAAAGGGGTGTTGTTTGATTCACAAATGTATTCCGTGAGAAGGCGAAGGCCGAGGTACCAGAATTAAAAAAAGATATTTATACAGTTGGACTGCCTGTGTTGTGTTCCAGTATTTTAGTACTTGTATTTTGGAGAGTGTTTTTTGGTCTGCAATTATTGAATCCCCAGTTGATGTCAGTATATTCCAGGAGAATCTTGCGCAGACCAGCGACTGTTGCCTTAGTTACAGTCTCAAACTGAATGCAGAGAAATGCATCATCATTCTCTTCAGCAAAAACAATCTCCCTTCACACTATCAAATCAACAACAATACCCTAAATACCCACAAAGTGGTAAGAGATCTTTAACTTTGACCACCATGTATCTACTGTAGTAAGGAAGGCTTTCTATATAGCACACTTGATTAGGAAAGGCATCGCCTCAAGAGCAAAGGATGTTATAACCCCTCAACACTCGGTACTAATCCAGCCCATAATTGAGAATAATGCCCCGTTCGGCATGTATCATACAAAGCACCTGCAGCAACTGGAGATACCTCAGAGGTTACTAACAAAGAAGATCAAGGAACTCCAGCACCAACTAAAGTCCTTGTCACTTACTTTGTATTGTATAGACTTCATAGGGGAGACTTATACCTGGCTTGCAGAGCAATCTCAGACCTAAAATTAATGAACTTGCTTTAAATCCATAAATCAAACAGGATTAGCATTACCCATTCCAGGGACCTAAATATGGCCTGTGACTTAAATAGGACATGCTGGAGGGACAGATTAGTCTCCCAGTGACTGCCACATCTTTGAAATAGGCTGCCAATTCATGTGAAGCATAGCACCTCTATGACACTATTCAAGAGAAATCTGGACAAGTGGATGGGGCACTGTAAATTCATACCATGGATAATGCCCACAACCTTTGTGCACATGGGCAGTCATTACAATCCCAACACAGATGGTGCAGTGGTGCAGTGGTGCAGTGGTAGCATTGTCACCTCACAGCAAGAGGTTCTCTGGTTCGATTGTTGGCTGGAGAGCCTTCTGTGTGGAGTCTGCATGTACTCCCTGCATTTGTGTGGGTTTCCTCCAGTTGCTTCGGTTTCCTCCTATGTTACAAAGACATATGTCTGGAGCATTTCTCCCTGGGCCTCCACTGAAAATTGGCTTTGTTCCAAGTTGGACTTTCCCAGTTAACAAATGTTAAGTAAATAAATAAATGAATGAATAAATTACTAAATGCTGTCCTGGGTATTGACTAGCATATATATATATATATATATATATATATATATATATATATATATATATATATATATATATATATATATATATATATATATATATGGATCACCTTCAGATGCCCGAAATCACATTTCACCGACACGGAATCCAACGGGTCGAAAACACCGACAACGCAGATGACCGACAAGGTGAGAACCCGACGGACTCGGTAAGTGTGCGATAGAGTGAGGGATTAAGTGTTAGGAAGTGGACAGGTAAGTGTGCGATAGTGAGGGACTGTGGGTTTAGGGGTGGGTTAAGTGAGTTAGGGTTAGGGTGCAGGTAGGGTGTGTGTGCGATAGTGAGGGACTGTGGGTTTAGGGGTGGGTTAAGTGTGTTAGGGTTAGGGTGCAGGTAGGGTGAGTGTGCGGTAGTGTCGGATCTTGGGGTTAGGGTTGGGTAAGTGAGTTAGGGTTAGGGTGCAGGTAGGGTGAGTGTGCGGTAGTGTCGGACCTTGGGGTTAGGGGTGGGTAAGTGAGTTAGGGTTAGGGTGCAGGTAGGGTAAGTGTGCGGTAGTGTCGGACCTTAGGGTTAGGGTTTGGGTTAGGGCTAGTGGATATGTTATGTAGTGTACTGTGTTGTTTACGTGTAGTGTGTTGGTGTAATGGTATTCAGTGTTTTGCGTTGTCGTTTTTTTTTGTTGTCGGTCTTTTGGTGTCGCTGATTTGCGTTTCGGAGGTTTGGCGTTTCGGGCATCTGAAGGTCATCCATATATATATATATATATATATATATATATATATATATATATATATATCGGTCTACCTGAGTTAGTCAACACGCCAGAAGACAGACAAGCGAATCGCGAGCCCCAGAAGATCGACAATTCAGAAGACCGACGCGACGGATGAAAACACCGACGCCGAGGATGCCGACATGGGAAAAGGCTGTGTAAGTATGCGGTAGTGACGGACGTTAGGGTGCGAGTAAGGTAAGTGTGGATATTGACGGTCTGTGGGGATAGGGGTGGGTTAAGTGAGTTAGGGTCAGTGCGCGGGTTAGGTAAGTGTGTGGTAGTGATTGTGTTTGGGTTAGGGGCGGGTTAAGTGAGTTAGGGCTAGGGAGCGGGTCAGGTAAGTGTGCGGTAGTGATTGTGTTTGGGTTAGGGGCAGGTTAAGTGAGTTAGGGTTAGGGCGCAGGTTAGCTGAGTATGCGATAGTGACGGACCTTAGGGTAAGGGTTTGGGTTAGGGTTGTAGATAGTTGTGTATGTGAGTTTTAGTGTGGGTTTGTAGGGATTTTGGTGTGCTTGTGTTGTGTGTGTGGTTTTTGGACAGGGAATGTGTTTTGTTTGTTGATTGTTGTGATTGTGGTGTGTGCAGTGTATGAGGTTTCGTGTTTGTGTACCATCGGTTATTTCGTTGTCGGGCATGTGAGGTTTCGTGTTTTTGCACTGTCAGTTATGTGGTTTCGGTGATTGCATTTTCGGTCTTCTGGCGTGTCGATTATGTCAGGTAGAACCATATATATATATATATATATATATATATATATATATATATATACACACACACACACACACACACACACACACACACACACAAACATACTCGGAGGCCTAAATAAAAATCTGTCTAAGCAGCAGAGACCTCCAAAGCAGACACCCAAGCAACTGCTACCCCAAAACAAAACACGTACAACACATAGCTCACAAAGCCAGTGTGCCAAACAGTCACAGCCCTTAAGGCTAAACAACACACCTGATACACTTGTAATAGGTGACTCTATCATCAGGCACACTGACGTCCTGCTCACCAGGCTGAACAAGGAGAAGGTCATGGTGAGCTGCTTGTCGGGTGCTAGGATCCGCCACATAACACTCAGGTTACTCCAAGGCAAGTACAAATATGACTCAGTCATTTTCCATGCTGGTGTGAATGACCTGAGACGTACCTCCCTGGACTACATGAAAAGAGACATAAAGGAGCTCTCTGAGCATGTAGCCCAGGCCGGTATGACCCTGACCTTGAGTAGCATCTTACCCTCACCAAGAATGATGCCACAATATGAAGACAAGATGATCAATTTCAACAATTGGCTTAAGTACTGGTGTCATTCAAAGGGGATCCAATGCCTGTCAGCTTGGGATGATATGCTCGACAAGCCACGATGCTTCGCTAGGGACAGCTTGCACCTGTCACCCCTGGGCTTTCAGATATTGGCAAAGGCTCTTGCTACCCCCATAGTGCCTTTTTTAGGCAAGGCTCAAAAGACAAATCCACCTCCATAGGTATCACAAGGGATAAGAAACTAAGAGTAATGCTACTCAACGCCAGAAGTCTAAACCTCACGATGCACGCACTCAAAACTCTCCTTAGCATGGAGAACATCGATGTTTGTGCAGTAACAGAAACCTGGTTCAGGGCTCCTGAGAGCATCCCAGCACTACCAGGTTATACCTCATACCATGCTTTTCGGCCCCAAAACTTGGACCGAACCACAAAAGGAGGGGGAGTATCGATATTCATCAAAGATACCCACACCTCCAGGTTGGTGGCAAAGCACGAAGCATCAGAGACTATCCATGTGCAACTAACAGTGGGTAAAACTGCCTTCCAGTTTATAGCCTGCTACAGACCACCCTCCCAAACCCAGGAACCCCACTCGGCCTTCCTGAGAACACTGGAAAATATGAAGGTCTCTCCAAACACCATTATATTGGGTGACTTCAACTACCCAAACTTAGACTGGGAGCATTACTCTAGCTCCAACACCCTAGCCCAAAGGTTTCTAAAATTTATAAACTCAAATGCTATGGAACAACTTGTTACCACTCCCACAAGAGGGGAAAACATACTGGACCTGATCATCACCAATATGGGGACTCTATGCTCCAGACCAGAAGTGTATCTCTTATTGGTGAGATCAGACCATAAACTAATCTCACTGGATATTCACATCCCGACTCCACCCCCTGCCCTGAAAACCACAGTGAAAAACTTCTCTAATGC
This sequence comes from Protopterus annectens, assembly GCF_019279795.1. Lineage (NCBI taxonomy): Eukaryota > Metazoa > Chordata > Ceratodontiformes > Protopteridae > Protopterus > Protopterus annectens. The sequence continues at coordinate 502,001,706 of NC_056733.1, forward strand.
AAATTTCACACTCCTCAAAACCGAGGTGGAATCCTTCAAAGCCCCCGGGCCTGTGGAAAATATGGCCCTGACCGCAGAATCCTTTATAAACACATTCTATGAACACCTTCAGGAATGCATGGATCATGCAATCCCAAATAAAACCAAGTCCCAATCCTCCAAAGGCAGATGTCCTGTCTGGTGGACCCCAGCCATAAACAAACTATACAATAGAAGGAGGAAGCTACGACATGATAGAGCAAAATCCCAAAAAGGGAACGCATCTCTTATCAGTATTAGCAAAAACTACGGGCACTCATAAAATCATCTAAGGCCAGCTTCTAGAGAAAAATTGCACAGGACACTAAGGATAATCACAAGGCTTTCTTTAGTTATGTTAGGAACCTGGGTGGGAATTCCCAGATATGCTCAGAATTAGTCCAAAATGACAAAAAATACACCAAACCCACAGACATTGCCAACATCCTAGCTGACAGGTTCAGCGCAAACTTCTCCCCCCCTCCCCACCAAATGGGCAAATATCTATCCCAGCAGATTGCTGCCCCCCCTGACATCTCAGACACTCAGGTAAGAGCTGCCCTCTCCAAAGCAAAAAACACAGCATCAATGGGACCAGACGGTGTCCCGGGCTACGTCCTACATGAACTCCAAGAAGAGCTAAACCCAAACATAAAACTACTGTTCAATCTCAGCCTTACTACAGGATATGTACCCAAAGAGTGGCGTACAGCAACAGTGGTCCCTCTCCACAAAGGTGGTGCCTCAACTGATCCTGGAAACTATCGCCCCATAAGCCTGACTAGCTTGGTCTGCAAAGCTATGGAAAGGATCATCATGGACCACATAAATAAAGATATCGGGGACCTACAGACACTGGATCCTACCCAGTTTGGCTTTGTTAAGAGCAGATCCTGCCTCTTAAACCTGGTTGATTTCTTTGAAACAGTCACTAATGCCATTGACGAGGGGAAGGTGGTCCACACAGCCTACCTGGACCTTGCAAAAGCCTTCGATACAATACCCCACTCGGGCATTATAGATAAGCTCACCAGCTTAAATATAAACCCCTATGTCACTAGATGGGTTGCAAACTGGCTCAAGGACAGAACCCACATGGTTAGAATTGCTGGAGCCATGTCAGACTCCAAACCAGTTACAAGTGGCATCCCACAAGGCTCAGTCCTGGGACCTCTCTTGTTCGGTATATATTTCTCGGAGGTACAGGCCAACACGGAAGGACTGTGGCTGACCAAGTTTGCAGATGACTGCAAACTGGGCACCATAATCGACACTCCAGCTGACACAAGCATCCTCCAAAAGGGCCTCATAGAAACAGACAACTGGTGCCAGAGCCATGGCCTCAAGCTAAACGCCAAAAGTGTATAGTCATCCCTTTGGCAAAACAAAGTGCCCACAAATTACCACATAGGTGGTAATCCATTAAGTACAGAAGAAGTAATTAGGGACCTGGGGACCCAAGTTGATGGCAATCTCTCATTTGATAACCACGTGGCCAAAGTGGTTAGAAAAACATTTTATATAGCCCACCTAATCATGAAGGGATTCACATCTAGATCAGGGGAGGTCATCGTGCCTCTTTACTCATCCCTCATCAGGCCCATAATTGAGTACAATGCCCCTTTTGGGATGTACCTTACCAGACACCTGCAGCAACTGGAAAGACCCCAAAAGTACCTCACCAAGAGGATCAAAGGGCTCAAACAGATGCCATATGCTGCCCGGTTAAAGAAACTCCAGCTCTACTCAGTGGCATACCACCTGCTCAGAGGCGATATGTGCCTGACGTATAAAGCCATGTCCAACCCAGAATTAATGGACATGCTGCACCTCAGAAAATCCAAATCCCATCGAGCTACGTGCTTGAGAGACTTGAACCTCAGCACTGAAATAAATAGGACATGCTGGAGGGACATATTCATAACCCAGAGGTTCCCTTCACTCTGGAATAAAATCCCAGTCCAGGTTAGGCAAAGTCCCTCATTGACTCTCTTCAAGAGGAATCTTGATGAGTGGATGGGAGATCATAGGTTTACCCCGGGTATCACTTCTGTGTCACTGTTAGACAGAGGCACAGTATACTAACCTCGAAAAAGGGCATAGCAAAATTATTTTAAAATGGGTGGCGAAAGCCAAACACACTCTGGCTAGGCTTATAAATGCCCTAGGGCAGATAGCCTAGTATAAACCTATGAACCTATACATACATATCTATATATCTATATATATATATATATACACATATATATATATATATATATATATATATATACACATATATATATATATATATATATATATATATATGGCATTACATTGGGATAAATTGGTTAGGCTTGAAATGACCTCCAAGTCGATAGCCTAGTAAACTCTTATGATCATCCATCTTTCTGCAGGTATAGTGTCAATCTTCCACCATTCTAATAGAAAAAAACACTACTCATCCTTAGTTCTAGGGATACATTATTGGTCCATTCATCCTTGTTGAGACACCCCTGCAATGGCCCAATAATCAAGGAGCCTCAATCCTCACCACTGGCACCAGTGAGGGACATATACATTGAGAGAATGACAAGTACACATACACTGTAATGTACATTTTCCCTTAAGAGCACACAGAGATCACAGTCAGCCTGGGGCTGGATTCTGCCTCTTTCTCCAGATCCCCAATAAGACTCCTCACTGGCACAGTTATAGGGTTAAGATCTCAGCCAAGTGGTCAAGCCAAGACCTGCAGCACACTCTCTATCCAACCAGTGCTTCGTGTCCCTGCCCAAGTAGCTGACACACACACACACACACACACACACACACACACACACACACACACACACACACACACACACATACACTTTGAGATTTGATTTATATACCAACACACAGACACTCCTGGGGAAGGTTGGCACAGGTTTAGTAGCTATGCCCCCTTCTGCCAGACTATAAGGTAGTTATCACTGCCACCAGCCACTACTTATCAGCTACTATAAAGGCCCTTACAAAGGGTGACTAATCCTACTGTGTAATGTTACTATTATCCAAATGGCAAGTGTGACCAAGACCAAGGCTATTGAAGTGGCCTGTACAGTGTCACCAAATACATATGCAAGTATACTAAGAGCTTAAATATCTCTAAACAAACTAGCTACAATTAAAAGGTTTAAATATATTTAATAATAAATGATAAAAGAATAGGAGAATACTCAACACAGTAACTACAGAGTTCAGAATCACAGGGAATATTTTAAAACAGCTTTGCAGGATACTCTCAGATAAATATAGAAAACATCTAATCTCCACTATATTCCTATCTATATCTAAAAGATACTATGCCCTAAATAACTTACTTACACAGCAAGGCAAATGCAGATTATGGATGTTTCTATGTCCAATACAAGATGCAAAATGCCCAGTCTCCCTCTCTGAGAGCATTCTTAAATTAATATCTCATAATACTGCTGGGTTAGCCTGGATGACATCACTCTTTGTTACCTGCTTTCAGTTCCCAGGCTAACAGACACCAACAGAATTTTATCATCTCTGTGTGAGAAGTACATATCTCTCAGATGTTTGCTCAGAACTGGTAGTCATAACACAATTAAACACTTTTACATTTGAAACCTAGTAATTATTTCTGTTTCAAGACAATGGGAAAACCTCTGGCTCTACACATTATGTCTGCTTACTGAGAGATAACACAGTCATAAAACACTTTACATTTCAACTCATTTTCTTAAAGTTTTGCAAGTTAACTCTGTATGTTCCAGCTTCTATTATTAAAACATACATTTGCACAGGTATATAGTTTATATACATTTCTGTTCTTTTCCAGTAGAGTACACTGTGGTTACATTCTTGAAGCTCAATACATAATATACAATTCAGCACACACTTCTGCACCAGTAGTTTAATATACATATAACATATAGTTCCTTTACATTTGTATGATAAGCATATGAATCACATTAATATTCACAAATGATACATGACTATCCATGAAATTCCAGATAGCTAAGCTGGAAGTGTCACACTGGTATATTTACAGCACTGGTCATTCCCCCTTTTAAGATGTACAACATTGGTCATTCATCCTTCTTAGCACATGTACTCTAGCTCTTCAAACAAGTGGGTACTTTAAATCTGGTCTGTGTCCTGTCATTATTATCATTAATACTTTTTACCACAATTGTACCTGCTTTGTCAACTGAGTACACTAGAGGCTCTGTCCTCAAAGCAGTTTGATCTGCCTGCTATTTGTAAATCCTATAGTGATATGATAATTGATGTTGTCATTACTAGAACTCTTCTTGGTTTGCTTCTCTTTCATGTATTTAAATCGCTAGTTATGTGCTTCTGATTGCCCATCAGGTTTCAGATAGTCCAGGTAAGAGTCAAGACATTAAAGCTCTACTTAAGGCAAAACAATGTGAGCACTGAAAAAGTGGCAGCATGGACTGCAGTCTGCTATGCAAACAGAATATTGCTTAACTAAGTACTTCCTGCTGCAGTGGATTATATTTTAACCTCATGGATTTAATAGCTTCCGTAAGCATTTGGACAGTTCCTTCTTAAAGCTTCACAGGTAAGTACCTGACTAGCAGCCCTTGTGGGCTATTTTAAGCCTAGCTAATTTCTCTTTTTGTGCTCGAAATAACCTTTACCATTTGGTTATAGATAAGCCTTACCCATGCTATGGTCATTAATTATGTATTACCCCAATGAAAATAGCTGGGAATTATATCATAGATAATTTGAGGGGACCCATAAATGGGATAAAGCATTTCAGAGCTAACTGTGTCCATTAGTAGTACACTGGGCAATCCTGGGGTAACTTTTCTGTTTCCCATCCATAGATCTAAGTTGCTCTTGAAATGGGATGAACTTTGTTTTATGAGGATGGGGAGTCTGTTCCACAGCAGTGGTATCCTCTGCGAGATAGGCCTGTCACTCCAAACCATTCTGTTGATGTTGCATAAGAGGTTTAGATTCCTAGACCAAGTATTTCTGATGTCATATGATCCATCAGTAATGGGTTGGATGATGCCTTGTATGCCAGACACAGGTCACCTCTTGGCAGTCTGTAGGATAGTGAGTACAGTGACAGTGCTTTAAGTCAGTCCATGTAGGCATGTTGTTTAAGCATTGTATAATTTTTAGTAAGGTGTCTTTTTGGCCATTCCATTTGTTTTATGTGTCTGGACAGATATATGCCAAAGGGGGCCTTATATTCAATGATTTGCCTAATGAGTGCTGAGTAAAGAGGGACAATGACATCCCTAGATCTAGACGCAATTCTTTTCTTTATAAGTTGTGCAGTATAGAAGGACATTCTTATGACAATTGACACATGATGGCCAAATGTTAGGTCATTGTCTACATAAGTTCCCAAATGCCAAACAACTGGGTCAGTTCTTAGAGGTAAACTGTCATTGTAGTAATTCTCTGGGGTAGATGGCTTCACAAAGGCTGCAGTAATGCATTTTTTGACATTTGGTTTCAGCCCATGATTTTGACACCCATTATTTATGTGAGACAAACTTTCTTACAGGATGGCAAGTTATTTAAGAATTCAATGACTGCTCCTAGCTTGCAGTCATCTGCGACCTTAGTCAGCCAGAGCAGTTTGGTATTGGCTTTTACTTCAGAAAAGTAGATGGCAAACAGGAGAGGCCCTAGCACAGAACCTTTGGGGACTCCATGACTGATCTCATTGTGGAGGTAACATCCCCTATTTTAATTATATGAGTCCTATCTGTGAGTCAGCAATCCAGCAGGTGACAAAGGAGTTTATTCTCAGTTTATTTAGCTTTTCTACTATACTGAGTGGAGGATTGTGTCAAAAGCTTTGGTCAGGTCAAGATATGAGGTGTGTATTATTTTGCCTTCATCCATTGCTTTGGTGACCTTTTTAAAAAATGTCCACCTGGTTGAGTAAGCATGATCATTGACGAATCCAAACTGAGATGGGCCCAGTGTGTGGAGGTTCCCTGTGTCTTGACTGATTTATTCCATGATAAGACTTTTCATGGCTTTGCATATGGGTCTGTAATTGCCTTGGTCTGTAGAAAGTCCTCCCTTATGCAGAAGAATGACTGTGGCTGTTCTCCATCATTTTTACAAAACCTGTATGGAGACTGGGATTGAACAGTGTTTTTAGGGGTGGGGCTACATTATGCTTGATGGTATTTAAGATGCACCCAAGGGTATTGTCAGGACCCATCAATGTAACATTTTTAGCTTGTTATAACATTTTTAGTAGTTGGTTTTGTGTGATAGCTGGAGGCGAGCCGGTTTCAGGTATATCTTGAGGGACAGATGGATGGGAGAGAGAGGTAAAATTAGAGCCAAATTTATTGTCCAGTAGGTTCACTATATCTTCAGCATCTGTGTAGATAACATCATTCACAATCAGTTCAGCACATTGTTGCTTTATGCTTTTGAGATTATGAACATACTGAAAAATGCCTTATGATTGTCTTTGACTTAGGTAGCTATTTTAGCCTCAAACTTGGCTTTAGATTTTATTAAGCTCCAGTTAAGTTCTCATTTTTTGATGCAGTGGGTGACAGCTAGTAGACTGTTAGAGTATATATGGGTTTCCTGAAACTATTACTAACTAATCTTTTTTTAGAAGAATCCTTACATTCTAACACATCTAGATAGTTAATCATCTCTGTACTGATGGAATAGGTGAACTTTAAAAAAGGTGGTAGTAGAATTCAAATAACTAATGATTTCTTCAATTTCTTCTACTGACTTGGTCCGAATTACAAAAATATCATTCAAAAACTGAACGTACAATTTCCAAGGGGCAACGTGCAGTGTATTAAAAAATATATTTCTTCTCCCATTAGAGTAACACAATGTTTGCAAAAACAGGGGCACATGAGGCTTCCATGGCAACCCCCTCCCTTTGATGGAAGTATTGGCCATCAAGGTAAACAAAGTTGTTTTTCAGAACAGTCTCCATTAGTGTGTCAAGGGTGTTGGTGTCATTGTTGTAAAGCTTGGTCAATTTAGGCAAAAAATCATGAAGTCAGTCTAGGCCAGTAGCATGGAGGATTACATTGAACAAGTTTACCATATCTGTGGTAAAAAAAACCCGGTCCTCAGAAAACCCAAAATTTTTCAATTTTAATAAAAAGTCCCATGAGTCACAACACAAATGTGTAAAAGGATCTAGGCAGTTTTTAAACATAAAACAATGTACTTTGGCAATGGATGTATTTTTGATTTATTGGTATTTACAATTGGTCTCATAGGTGGATCAGTTGTGCTTTTGTAAATCTTCAGGATTCTGAAGCTTGAAGGCACCACAGTATAGTTTACCCATGAAAACAAATTGTGACTAATCTGGCCCTGATTGACCATATCTTGTAGTAAGAAATTTATTTTTTGATAAGTGGAGTTTATACAATTTGAAGAGGTTTCTTCATAAAAGTCATCATCAAATAGGTGTGTGTTCATTTTATTAATATAGTCTGTTTTAGACATTATTACAACCCCTCCCCCCTTATTGAGTTTCATAACCCTTACACTCTTGTTGTTATAAAGTTGTTTTAATAGTTGATGCTCAGCTTCTGATAGATTGTGTGCCCCCTTAATCCTTTGTGTTGTGCTAGAGTTCTAAAATTGAACTCAGAATGTTTTTCAAATAGGATTAAGGGAAATGGGAGGGGGATTATAAATACTCTTCCTACCCAACACACAGGTTTCATGTTCACCACTGCTATTATTAAATACTAACTTAAAATTTAATTTTCTAAGATATAGTTTCAAGTCAATTATAATATTCTGAATCCTTGTATTGTTGGAAGGTACGAAAGTCAGACATATACTGAAAAATTTTATCCAGCTCTTCAGGTGACTTTTCCATTTACAACTTTACTTTTATGAGATCTTCCATAAAATCTAGACGTAAAGTTGTAAATGGAAAAGTCAGCTGAAGAGTTGGATACAATTTGAAGTGTACAGTCATTGGATGTCATCGATGAAGTATTGGCCGAAAACATAGACTAATTTATTCCTTCCTCCAGTTGCGTCTCCTCCTCTGGTTGTTTCACCTGTATCGTTAGTTTGGTTCTAGCCAGTGCTGATTGTATACCTCCCTCAGTTGGTTTCCTTGATTTTTCAACCTGTTCAATCTCCTCAGTGGAGCTTGTTCTAAAGGGATAGGTGCCTCTTCTAGAAAACCAACTGTTTCTAAAGCGTTGTTATATTCATCCCAGTGGTCTGATACAAGAATCCCCTTGACAAATGGTTTTGGGTACACTTGACCTTCCTGGTATTCCATTCTATCTCTATCCGGTTTCTTTTCCTTCTGTTTTTTAAACTCATAGATAACTTTGTCTGTATTTAAAAATGTTCTGATGTTGCCCAAAGTGATGATTAAAAAGTAAATCATTGGTGATAGCTTGATACAGTCTGTTAGCTTCTCTGATCAATACAACTGTAGTTCTTTGGTTGTGTTTTATCAATGATTCTAAAAGTTCACAACCATGGCAGTTAAAAAGTTCCAACAGATCCATGTAGAGTGTGGAATTGGGAACAAGCCCAGTTGGAAATTTCCAACTACGTAGGCCTTTGGGAACTCTTTTGACTTTTAAACACTCAGCAAATTATGTGTTTTCCACATGAAGTTTATAGCACTTAAGAAGAGTCTTTTCTAATTTTCAATTGATTGTTTTAGAGTGCGTATTTCATTATGTCCACTATTGTGGAAGTCAACTGGTTTATTAAGCCAGGACATCATACTATTCACTCCACCATTCCCCACAGTGTCATATACAGGATTCCCAAATTATTCCATAAGGGACCCAGAAGTCTCACCTGCATGGTCAGGTTGACCAAGCAGAATAAAACAGGGTGGTGTATTGTTGAATTCCAAAACATCCCTTGTATAAACTGTTGAATTGGCCACTTGTTGAGAAAGTTGCTTCTCAAGCTGAATTAAAAAGGCGAGACTTGTACGATATCTTCACCGTTAACCACCGGTCATGTCCCACTGCTTCCATCCATTTTGTATGAAGACATAACTCCTCAGTACCCCAAGAAACAGGCATGAACAACAATTCCAAAACATGATAGTGAACTGGAAAGAAGACGGTCGGAAATGGAATCTAATAAAAAAAAGTTTATTAAGACATGCACTTTCGTAAAAGAAAAAATTAAGTGCTTTCATCTGTATATAACAGTGACTTTTTCAGAATTAAAACTTAAAATCCTGCAACAGTTTTAAATTAATGTCATAACAAATCTTGTGACTCAAAACAAACAACTCAATATGCAAAAGTGTGCCCTCCGATAAATCATACACAAATTCAACTGATTTTAGAAAGATAGCATATGTGATCATACCTCTTAAGCGTACATCATTTTGAGGAATGTTCCTCATTTTCATTGTTAAAAACCCATATTCCTCGTGTCACTTGTTGAAAGGGTCTGGACTAGATGCTTCTCTTCTTCCAATTAGTCATAGAAAGAGTCTGAGAGGAGCCTAATATTCAATGGTGTTTACTTGCAGCTTAACAAATTATCTACCTATCAGCCTCAAAGCTATACCGGTGAAATTATTGCTGCACATATTTCCATATTTATTTGCAGCTGAACTTACCCTGCTATGTGTAGAATGTTACTTGCCATCACAGAAAGAAGTATGCAAATGGAGTAGCAGACCTGATGCAGATTATTTCCTATGAATATGAATTTGCACTGCCCTGTTAACGTTTTACAGTCCTGATGCTTAAAGCGTGTTTCTGTTATGTTCTTAAATTCTGTGCACTTTATATTTATCAGATGATTACATTATTGCATTCTATATTTTGCATTTTACCAACAGTATTTTTTTCTGCTTGACAACAATTTCAGTTCTTAATCTAAGTATTTATTACCTTTCTTCAGAACTAAGGATTTTGTTTTCAGTTTAAATAAACTTGTACAAACAAGAAAGGCACAAATAACCAACATTTACTTTTTTAGATAATGGTTAAGCAATCATTAAACCAAAACATGAATTTTCCCTTTGTAAATCCCAGCATCATGTTTGCATGTAGTATGTCCCCCTTTCAGAAACCGTGTCAGTTTCTGTGTTTTCTCTTTAAATTTAATTCAAATGTCCTTTTCAGAATATTGCAATAAATCTGTGCAGATTATTCGATTTTATGCAAGCAACATCTTTCTTATGGGCTGTGTTCAATTTGATCAATTGCATTAATTTATTAATTTTTGTATTTTTTTACTAGTCAGTTTTACTAAAAAGGCAATTATTTAATTTACAAGAAAAGTACAACAAGGGATATGAAATAGATTTCCAAACATACTTTGGTAGATTCCTTACACATTTCCCGAACACTTTGAAGTTAACACACATCTTAAATTCCTTCTAGTATTTTTTCAGGCTAAACACATGCTCATTGTTGGTGTATGCCATAGACAGATTTATTAGCTGAGCAACTGTCTTTTTTTAATTTTGAATTCATTAAAATATATAGATCATTTAGGAAAATAGTATTGGGTTTAATATTGAGTTATTCTCGTTCCTGTAGAGAGGTGTTCTGGCTTTCTTTTGTCATACAGAGAGTTTTGTAGCTAGTAAAATTATGGAATGGAACCTTTCTGATGGTTATTTGGATATGAAGAAGCTCTAATGCATCATGCTTTACCAGCCTTGATGTGAGTCTTGTCTGGTTGTAGATTAATCCACCACCTTTTTTCCCCTTCTACACAGAAGCTTATCTAAAAGTCTGGAAGGCATTATAGCCCTGCACGGCCGGAGTGCTTTCCACTATTTTAAAACATCTCAGTCACTACACAGAAGTCAGTGTCTTCCAGAGTGAGAAGAGCTTCAGGCTCCCAGCACTGATCAGTAACAACTTTGCTTGTTTAATTGTGCTGGTAGTTTATCAGGTTGGCATTGCCTAAAAAAGGCACTACGGGGGTGGGCAATAATCAAAACCATAGATGCAGGCCATCCCTGACAAAGCAGCTTGGCCTGACGATGTTATCCTTCCAAGCTGACAAATGTTGGACCCCCTTTGAATGACACCAAAAACTAAGCCAGTTATTGAAGTCAATTATTTTTTGCACATATCATGGCATCGTCCTTGGAGATGGTAGAAAGCTGCTCAGTGTTAGGCTCATACCTGCCTTGGACACATAGTCTTAGAGCTCCATCTTGTCTCTCTTCATGTAATCCATGAGTTACATCTCAAGTCATGACACTGGCATGAATTATGACAGAGTCATACTTTTACTTGTCATTCAAGGACTTCAGTGCATGTGTGATCTGATGGATCTGGCACCAGACCAGCAACTAACTATCACTCTTTCTTTGCTCAGCCTGATAAGAGGCACATCTATGTTTTACAATAGAGTCACCTGTAATAAGAATGTTTGGTTGGGTTGATGTCTGCTTTATGGGCTCAGCATCTGTGACTTTGTGATTCCTTGTGCTATGTGAGGAAGTAGGCTTAATATATTGAGTGTGCTTTGTGCCTGCATTGTGTTTTGAATGTCTTTGAAGTTTAGGTAAGACAATCTTAGTAGATTCTTAGGTAAGAACCTCAGTATATGATGGATTGTGTGTATTGTGATGACCGTGGAGAGGTGTGATGTGTGGTGTACTGCTGGTAATTTTGGTGTGTGAATTTACTATGTGTGAGGATTTTTGCCTCCAAGGATATTATATATGAACATCTCTTACACACAGTGTTATGCTGTTTGAGTAATAGTTGATCATCAACCAGCATGAGACAGTACTTACACTGCCTCAAGATACCCATCTCAATCAGGCCAACTAGAGAAGTTGTGGGGAAGTGCTGGTCCATGATACTGACAAGGATGACTGTGGATGGTTCTCCTTCATAATTTCACAGCCCAGTTTGTCGAGTTTGAAAACGTCATAAGTGTAGAAGCACAAACTCCCAGAGCATCATATTTTCTCTCCAGGTAAGTACTCACTTGGCCACCATAGTGAACTTTGCCTCAGCTGTAGTGTGATCTCAGAGTTGGTATATTGAAATGGGAGGGTGTAGGGGAGGGGGGTTGGGGGCAAAGCCCCCCATTTCAATGGGTGTAATTTGCTAGTATTTGTGTTTTTTTCATTGTTGGCCAAGCGGTTAATTTCCCTGAGAGGGAATACGATGTTCCAGAAGTTCGTGCTTCTGCATTTACGATGTTTTGGTTACAATGTTTTCAGAGTTAATGAACTGGGATGCGACATTGTGGTGGTAAACCCTCTGGAGGCAGGGTTAACTATAGATAATATAACCTGAATAATGTTTTGGTGGACTTGCTACTGAGTATTTAAATTTTGATACAAAACAACTAGCCTGGAAACTTTCTTCTGCCTCCAGCAAGAACCAGTAAACTAATTATACTAAAAAAACTCACTGATTTGAAACTAAAATCTGTGCAAGCAATATCAGTAGATTTAATATTAAGCAATTTTATCAAAGCTGTTTTAGCCTGGTGATTAGTTTAAGGGGAGAGACTTTGCAAAATGATAAATATGTGCTTATTGTCAGCAGCCAGTAAACAAGGAGAGGGAGGGAGGGAATTATATTGCCAAATTATCATAAGGGGCGAACAACAACAGATACACTGGGTTTAATAATGTAACTAGAAGAGAGTGCATGGGAGAGAAAGACAGTTAGACCCTTAGCTCTGAGCTGACTGGCCTGGAACTGCCCCAATGTAAAGACAAGTCCTGAATTAGCCTACCATACACTCAGTACACAAGAATGAAACCAGGACTTAACAGCAGTTAGAACATGTAAACAATGCAGTGCAACTATGTATTAGAATCACAGATATAGGCTTAAAGACCATAGCTAAAGCAGATACAGACTGTTAAAATTCATTTAAAATCAGATCAAGAAATGAAAACACACCTTTCTTTCTCTATCTAGTAAAACTATTATATACCTTCTGCTTATAGGTTTGTGGTTGGATGTCCAAGTGAAGTGCTTGAGGTTATATGTTTCTCTGAAGGTTTTGAACTCTTGTTTGGTAAACTATCGCCCTAGTGGCACTTTTTCACTAAAACAATCTGCTCTGGAATGACATTCTTTGCAACCATTCTTTGAAATGGTGCATTATTATTATTATTATTATTATTATTATTATTATTATTATTATTATTATTATTATTATTTTTTATTTTGTATTTTTTTTTTACAGTTTTCCGGTTTCATATAAATTACCTCTGACCACTTGCACTGTGCATACATCCATTCATCCTCATCCCCTTTTCCCATTTATGCACATGGGGTTGGGGTGTAGGTGTCACTTCAACAGTGACAATCATCTCAAGCCAAGGTGACAGTTTGTACTGAAGTGCATGTGAATTACCCTACAAAATCAATATGGGTATTCCAGAGCTTTGATGGTCATTCCTAAGGATACAAGATAATTAGCAGAAGTGTATTTTGAATCGGTTGTTTTCTAATTCATATTTCCTCTGAATCTTCTTGCTTGCCAATATGTGACCATTATACAAAGCTAAGTGAAGTGGCCTTCATTTTCCTACTCCTAGCATGCCTCTTCTGTGGCTTGTCCAGCACTCTGGTATGTAAATTAAAGAAATTGCCACAGTGACCCTAACTGCCAGTGAATGGTCAAACTTTGTAAGCACTTCATACAACATTATCTTTTAGGTTGCCAAGAAGACCTTTCTACAAATCATGCATTTCTAGGTAGCTAGCAGATATATATATCTTGAGCCACTTGGCAAAAATCTATAGTAATAATTTACCAGACTTCAGTGTAGCCTTATTTATAAAGCATTATTTTTTGTGTGTTCCTTCTGCACAACATCTACCTGATGGCTTTTGCACATCATTGTTTTAAACATATGCACACAATAAACCATTTCTCCTTGAAATAGTAATCCTTTTCCAGTTATTTCAACGCTCCATATGTCATTAACTTGTCCAGGATGTCCCACAGAATATTGAAATGGTTTTCATCACCTTTGCTTATCACCAGTATACTATAGCAGTTACAGTAACTGCATAATTAAGTGCCAAGGTATATTTAGTCACTGCCTTTTGCCAAATGTCTGGCACAGATGCCACTATAAGATGGTTATATTGGAATAAACCGTTGTGTATGTTGATAGTGAAAAATTACATAGAAGATTCTTCCCTCTGCATCTCTAGATGTGCTCATTCTAATTCAGTCTTTGTAAAATGTTTGCTCTCATTACAGAAGCAGAAATGCCCTCAGTTGGTAGTACTGGGTAAACAAAAACTCTGGAACCTCCACAGATTTGTGCCACAAGAAGACACTACTTACTGGATGACCACTGTTTCCTCCCAGTGGCCTGGCCTTCTGCATTAAGACAGTCACTGGCAAATTTTTGCAATGACAGTGTCCAATTTTCTTAAATCCTAGCCAGTATCATTTAGAGGAGTGAAGCATTTTGTGAAAGAAAAAAAAAAGATTTGTATTAAATTAAAAGAATGGATAAATTGGATTTAGTAGCATGACTGGGATCAAAATCAGAATGTGATGAGCATTTGGGAAATTTTTAAAGTAAGCCTTTTCCACCTTAAATCTTAAACCTGTGGTAACTCTATGTCAAGAAAAACATAACGCCAGAACAGATCTCAAAGTATCAATAGGTTCCTTTACATTCCTTTTATACTTATAACAATTAGTTTTGCTCATTGCTTTAGCTACTATGATAAAAGTTGGAGTGAAAACTGATTTACAGATTGGTTAAATGACTTCAGCAACCTTAATCTTGTATCCAGCCTAACAAACACTGGTAACATTGCTCTGAATAGTAGTAATGCCATGAGTGAAGAAAACAGGAAACAAGATACAAGAAATCTGACATCATAGGGTAATTAAGACTGCAGATATTGGAAACCATCTTATGAGACAGGTGATACGACTAAGAACAGGGATCAAAGGAGTTAATCTACTGATCTCAATTCCTGAGGTGGCTAGGAGTTTCATGATATAATTCTAATTGGTCCTTCAAAGTATGTTTCACCTGATCCCTATCATTAATAAAATGGATCCAGTTGTTTATGAACTAGTACACATTTCCCCATCTGGTGTCTTACTATATTAAACATTTTGAGATAACTAGTTTATAATGGAACAAAAATTCAGATGGCAAAGGGGCTTTAGTGATTTCTACTTGCACGTTATGACTTTCTTTGCAATGACAGTGTCCAATTTTCTTAAATCCCAGCCAGTATCATTTAGAGGAGTGAAGCATTTTGTGAAAGAAAAAAAAAGATAGTAACAATGGAGCTCTATACATTCATGCTCATGAGTTGAATCCAACTCCTGTAATGACTGTGACAACAGCTTCCACTATAGCACATCCTTATTCCCATGATGCATCACAGCCTTTTTGATTTTTGGAGAATGAAATACATGAAAGAACAAAGTTCTTCCCAAAAGAGGAACTTGACATTTTGATGCTGCTGCCTATGTCTAAATTTTTGGATAACTGCGCAACCCCAAAATGCATGTGTCCACATCCCTATCACATGTGATTGACATCTCTGGCAGTCTAGGATGGCTGTGGAAAATATTTATGAATCCAATCTGGGATGAGAAATAATTGGTATGATAATTTCCAGATATGGATTCTTCTTTTTGGAGAAGAAGTAACTAGGGTGGGAAAAGAAACTCTTTTGGTTCTTTCAAATTATTGCAGCTGGCATTCCACTTCTTTTGATATTACTCCTTTAACTCATGTCCCACATATAAAAATTATCCCTTAAATAACATATCATTTAAACACATATCTGTCATGCTTTACTTGGCCAGAACCACTCCTCTGTAAGTAATATAATGAAGGACATTATTCTACAGAGATATACAATATTGTTCTCACTCCTTTATACAGCCATGAGGAACTCACAAGTGGTGAAAATTATGTCACTTTTCTAACATATGTCAACATCGCAGCTCTTCAGATGAAATTAACTGAGCTTGTTGTAGGGGCTGTATCAATGTCATCCGTCCCCAGTCACACCATATCCAGAAAATGGAAGTTTCCAATTCCTGCAGAGAAAGTTGTTGTAGCTTCCATAGGTAATGTGACAAGAAGGCAGACTATACACATATCTAAGAAATGCAGGATTCTGCTAAGTTAAATGAATGGAGTATGATATTACATGCAGTGCTGTGCTTTTCCTCTTCAGTTTATTAATGCAGCCAGAAAACAAGCTACTGACAATGAAGTTCCATGACATATCTCTGCTATAAATAAATTTAAAACCTTGGATCTCAAGAACAAAGGAATGAGCTTGCTGCTGCTTTCAAGGGTCTGAATGTTCCATATCACATGACAGAAGAATCCAGTGCAAATGATCTGCCTGACATCATAGTAAAAGGGAGGAAATGGTTGTCATACCCCTCATCTTGAAGCTGCAGTGTGGACTGACCTTCTCCCTAGGTTGTAATGGCACCCAAATAAAATAGAGAACTCATCTTTCTCTCTCATTTCTTTAATTTCCTGTATGTTAGAACTACTGATAAGCTCTGTAACAAATAACTTCAAAGTTACTGGATCATTTTAACTAGAAGATCTCTTAACTCTATTGGAAGGTCTCATTTTCTCCACAAAGTTACTCACTAACAATTTACTGGATAGGGCTCGCTATAAGATTTGAAGCAGTTGTTATGGTGATTGCTAAATATGTTCTAATATGCTGGCTATAAGGATTCCACTGAAAGTCATACTAGGGTTTAAAGTAAGTGGAAGGGTGAGGTTACCAGAAAGGCATGGTGACTTCCAAAGTTTAACCTTGTAGCCTATTACATGTTCCCATTTTAAGTACCACCGAAGTTATTGGGCTAGTGCTCTGAGGAATTCTTAACAACATTACTAGATTGGCTGCAAAGAGCAGTTTCTCCCTCAACCATTTCTATGTGGCCATTTGTTGATGAATGGCTGGTAAGTACATCTCTCACTATACCTGCTAAGGGTTCTCCAGCCAGAATAAACAGCACTGGTGATAGTGGCAACCTTGCCTTACTGCAGCAATATGCTTAAACCACCACATAAGCTTTCACTGATGTTTATATAAAGAAAAGGCTTGACTGTCTAATCCTAAGTTTGCATCCCCTAGCCAACCTGTCATAAACATGAAAGATTGCTCTATAATTTGGAGCCTCAATCCATTCAAAGCAAGCTCAGTTTCCCTGTTATTGGTGCCCTGCATCTCCTCTGTTAAGCTTCTGTTTTTTTATACAGATGTGGCTGCTTAATGTCTCCCTGTTTCCTTAGCGAGTATGTAAATCTTGTACCCATTCATGTTATAGACCCCCTCCCACCAAACACCTTAAGCAGATATGGAAAAAACAATTAAATACATTCCACAAGATTATGGACGTATATCTCTTGTACATCATACACCTTTGGGAACTGATGCAAGGTGTTTTGAGAAAACTCTTCAAATTTGGGTCTTGTAGTAAAATAAGGAAGGAACTTCCCTGTTTTAGGTGGATCCAGACCTATTTTGACTGAATCACCATTCTCATGTGCTCTGATTAGAGACAAGGGAGGATTATTATATCAGAGGTACTAGTTAAAAGAGCTATGTCTATATAACATTGGTCTGTCTTGCTAAATATATGGCATCTAACTGAAGAGAACATGAAGGCCCTGCTTGATTCACTTTGAGTTTCCCCAAAGTCCCTTAATCCAAATTTAGCCATCTGCTTCCCCTCCTAATCTGGAGTGGCCTACTGGACATGGCTCAAACTATGCATGGATATCAAACCTATTTGACACAAAATTAAAATCCCCATTGATCACTAAGAAGCCCGTGTATTTGTCAGTAATTTAGTGTGAAACATATATCTACCTTCTCTTGCACCTGCTGTTTAGGTGGAGATAGAGGGAACAAAACATTGTAATTCTAGAATAATATCTGAAAAGCAGGTTTACTCTTCATCTGTGTTTAAGGGCTGTAAACTATTGTCATACAGGACTAGGTTCCAGAGGTGACTGCCTGATTAAATGCAAGGGACCCTGAATCAGTTTGCAGCTGAAGAAAACTACAATTAACTCTATCAGCTGTTGCATCTCTTTTGAACCTCAACACGAGACTCACCTAAACTCCTCTGAGGGTTTCTCTAGTGCCACAGGCACTAATATTGATAAACACTGCCATTTCTGGCTTTGGCTAATCGTATTTGACAAATATATACAAATAAACCAAAGAAACCTTTGTTTACCATTTGATTTATCCATACTCTTTATATGCTTTTTCTAGTCACCTAGAGAATAAAGAAAAATAACTTAAGACATTAACTGCCATTAGAGTCAAGTTTCAGATTCACAAACCACCTTTCAAAGACATAATGGAGTCCATGTCAGCTTTGATTTCAATGTATCCAGCAACACCAGAGTCAAAGCTCTGGCAAGAACAAAGGCTTTCACTGGAACTTACAAAATGGTCTCCAGTCCAGAGGGTAATCAGCAGCAGGTGAATGTGATTCTTCTATTGGTGAAGAAGAAGATCAGTCCTGAAGCCTAGCCTTGCTGTCTATCCCTGAAGGCAGTCAGGATCCATCTGTTCCATCAGCTAACTATTTAGCTGGGCATCATGTAGGACAAGTGAATAAGGATGATAAAATTCAGCGGATATACAGTTCTGTTTCGCATTCCTCTCCAGCCCTTGTCTGTCACAGATAAGCTGCAAGAAGAGAAGTCACGACCCTCTAGAAAAACAAGATGCAAAGGAGGTCCCACTAAATCAGAAAAGGGCTAGGATGTTACTCCAGGTTCACTTTGGTACCCAAGAAGGCAAAGGACCTTAAGCTCATTTCTAACTTGAGTTTTAAGAATTAACGTTTTCCAAAAGGCATCTTTCAAATGACCATGGTACAGTCCATTCCCTAGTGTATGTCAAAATGAGACTAACAATGCTCTTTGGACCATCACACGTAAAGATTGCCAGGGTATCCAAGATTTACCTCTGCTTCTGGGTCAAAGTAGTCATTACCAATTCAAGATTCTTCTATTTGGCCTCATTGCAACCCCCCCTAAGTGCTCACTAAATGCTTTTCTGTGGCTGTTGTCTCCTTATATAGATTCATTGGTGCTCAAAACTCCCTGATCAATCTTTACCAATCCTTGGGGATCATGTTGAATGTTTCAAAGTCTCAGATGGAGCCATTGCAGCTGTTCACCTTTATAGGATGCAGTCAGAATATTGCACATCACAAAGTGGCTTTACACTGGGACAGGATTCCCATACTTCAGTTTCTGGTTCAGACAGTAGTGCAGGCACTGTCTGTCTCAGTCCTCATCTATCTCAGGAATTAGGTTTGTTGGTAGCTTCCATCCCCATGGTAACCTCAACATGGTTTCTCATGAGGATTTTTAGTGGGCCCTAAGAGTACAGTGGTCACAGTTAAAGGACCCAATGTCTCTTTAAGTTGCCATATCCACATCTCACAAGAAACATCCAAACTGGTGACTTCAAATGCTAAACCTTGCATTAGGGAACGATTTTCTCACTCAAACTCCTCTAATGGCTGTTATCACACAAGCTCTACTTTTGAGGGGAGGCATTTCCAATGGCAGATTGTCCAAAGTGCACAGTCATAGTCAAGAGGTATGAGTTATGGGGCAGACCTTCTCACCCTCCAAGCCTTTTAGTACTTCCCACCCCTTGGTGCGATAGCCATCCATACTGTTAAAATGGCAGTGGTGAGTTTATGTTGTGGGAAGTGATGAGGGTATAGTTATGGGCCACTTCAGCAAATAACTTTATGATGATTGCAAATCCCATTCATTGGGATGCCAACTTTTGGCATGCCGGGTCAGTTATTGTTTTATAATGTCTAATCAGTTGCCCTTCAGACCACCTGTAGCGTGTATGTTGTTCTGTCACTGTGGAGGTCTTGTGATCTGCACTATATTGTCTTGTCTGCTTCTTCACTGGAGGAATGTTCCAGTGATGTGGTCATCTAGAAGTGGCCTCCAGGGCTCCTTTATGTCTTCTGTAATTTCCTCTGATTCTGAGACTGTTTCAGAACGCCAAACATCTCAAGGAACAGGTTTTTCTCATAACCCCATCTTGGCTTCAACAACGTGGATGTCTTTGCTCAGGCCTCATCTGCTGGAATAATCTTCCCCCTTTAGCCATTCAGTGTCCTTCTGTCAAGGCCCACTTGTATCTCCATTCCTTACAATAATTGAATGTTGTTTAGGGTCCATTAATGGACAAGGACCTAGCCTATCCTTCTAAGGTGATCCAGATCCTCAAGTTTCATGGAGACGTACACTTGGTTTCTACAGCAAGGCTAGATTTTTTCATAGTCTCTGTTCCTACAGTTTTGTTTTTTGTGTCAGGTTTTTGAAAGAGACATTACATATTCTTCAATTAAATATCATCTTGCAGTTATTTCAAATTTTTACCAAGGATCAAATTTTATGTCTCTGACAATTGTAAAACCTTTTTGAAGGAAACTTTCCCAGTCAGGCTCCAGCTTAAAGACTCTGTTCCTTTATGAGACTTATTTTATGTTTTAAAAACTGACTACCTCTGTTTGACCCAGATTATACTACAGATATGAAATATTTATCATGGAACACCGCTTTCCTTGTGGTAGTTTACTCAGATAGATGGATTTCAAAACTTCAAACATTGCCCATTCATTCTCTGTATTTGGTTTTCCACAAGGATAGTTACTTTATTCATCTTTCATGTCTTAGGCCAGCAATAAAACAAATGTCAACCAGACTATTCACCTTCCAGTACTTTTTTTTATAAACTGGTCTACAGACTAGGTTTTAAGTAGAAAGAACAAGACCCCTTCAAAATACTCAACAGTACATTGCACTCTCTGCCAAAAAAAATTGTTGCAGTATACTTAAAGTTATTTTAGTGAAATGGCTTAAAGACTGCATTAAATTCTGCTTTGAAAAATAAAATAAGGTCTTGCCCTATAACACCAAAGAATTTTCTACTAGAGGGCTACTGCCTGGGCTGTTTTCATTAATTCAGCTATATATGATATTTGTGCAGCAGCCGTACGGCCCATAATTATTACCTTTTCTAAGCATTATCGACTGGATTTGAGCTCCATAACCTTCTTTTAGGACTGCAATAATAAGGAGTGCATTCCCATGATGTAAGTCACCCAGAAAGATGATCCTTGAATCTCCTCGTAACAAGGTACAAAAGTTATATACTTCCCATAATGATAGGTCTGGATTAGCTGGTCATTATTTGGTAACATACCTGCCAACTCTTGCTGCCTTAGTCTAGACGTCTGTCTTATCGTTGCTTTGTGTGGAATACTAGAGGCCTGGAGATGAAAGTCGTGGTACAATGCATTATGGGTATAAAGGTGAGGGTTACCTTATCTAGTTTATAATGGACCTGCTCATCCAGATTTCCTGTTATTGTGGCAAGCACATAGCTTGCAGTCTTATCCATCAGTCTGAGATAATTAGAACAATACCAAAAGTAACAGAGCCATGAGATGCCAACATAATTGACTTCTAGCTAGAATTTTATTTTTACAATTTTGCAGTATAAACATGCATAAAGATTTTTAAATGGGGGATCTAAAACTTGTAATGCTTCTCCATATGCTTTGCCAAATTCTGATATATGTATACACTTTTAGGTCCTCATTTAATTTTATAAACCCATGCAGGCTTAGTTATTCTGCCCTGCACCCACAGAGTGCTGGGATAGGCTGTATCATCCCTTTAACCATGAGCTGGATAAGTCAGGAAATTGAAGTATGAATTAGTAATTGAATGATATATAGATTTGTCACATTTTACATGGTTTGAAAAAATAGGTGTATTGCAAGCTTCAATTCAAAAATGTTAAATTTTCCACATGAAATTCAGGCTTCAAGTTTTTGTGCTCTTCTGTATTTTAACTTAGATTTTTAACATACCTGTGCAAACTCTTTCTCACAAAGAAAAGTAAAAACATATTGTAGCTTAGGGTAATTATACACAACCTATGCATAATCGGGTCTATATTAGAACACCGAAATTTCAAAATTTTGAGTGTTCTAATATCGAACCCTATTAATCGAAAATTTAAAACATCAAACATACAGAACAGCAATTTTTTTTCTAGGGAAAAAATTTGCTATTCCAAAACACATACACACAACACAAGCACACCAAACAAACAGCAATCCACACACATACACCTAAACTCTTACACCTAACCCTACACTAAACTATACATACGCCACTAACTATCCACTTACCTTAACCCAAACCCTAACCCTAAGGTCTGTCACTATCGCACAGTCACCTCACCCGCGCTCTAACCCTAACTCACCTACCCCACCCTAACCCTCACATCCACACAATCGCACACTTACCTGAACCCGACCCGTAACTTTCCACCACAGCACTGAAAATACCGAAGCAACAGAAACGGACAACCAAATTCTTTCCCTAGGAAATAATTTGGTTTTCTGTTTCTTCGATATTTTCAGCATTAGCTGAAAACGGGGTGATATTAGAACACTCAAAATTTTGAAAGTTCGGTGTTCTAATATAGACCCACATAATCATATTGCTGGTGCAAAAACAGGAAGCCATTTTTGTATGGATCTTCATTTGACATCTTTTACACTCCTGAGGTTAACTAAATACTGCTTAAATTGTGTATTTTCAATAAAAAGTATTAAACATTGGCAAAGTTAGGAATTTATTTTCTAAAGATTAAATGCAAGATTTCATTATGTACTTTCTACAAACCTACCACCTGAATTTAAACAGTAAAAATTATTACATTCTGCTCCACTTGTAATTTTTCTTCTACAGTGATAGCAAAATTTGCATTCAGTTTTGAAAATAATTTGTGGACCAAACATAACAAAAATAGCAGTTGTCACATTCGCATCAAAACATAAAACCCAAAGCATTGCTTAAGTTGCAATTTTCAAATCAAAATGCTGATCCACTGGTAGATATTTTGGCCTTGACTGTGTCCCATATGACCCAAGATGTCCTATCAGCCTGCAAGCTAGAGAAGCCAGCCAGTTAGAAAAAAGAATAAATGTCCACATCAGCTAACCCACCTTGAAGGAAAAGTGTGTTGGTGTCCCATGGCAGGAGTATTAATTGGAGAAAACTTTGAAGTGCAAATCATGTAGTAGGGACTCAGGAATCACAAATCTTACAAGGAATACATACACTCTAGCTGGAGATAACTAATGTATGGAAGCATGTACCTACAGTGATCCAGCACAAAAGACACTGTATCATGATTTCTAGTCAATAAGAGAGTTGCCCCTACTGGACAATGGCCATGACCCTGTCTTTCTCCACTCCTCTTTCTCTCTCCCCTCATATTCTAACACACCACAGGTCACGGGAATTAATGGCTCTGTAGGAGGAAGGGACTTTATGACCATAAGTGGGGAAACAAAATAAAAGAGGCCAAAATTACTTAACTACATTCTCCTAGTTACCACAAGAGTCTAATGAGAGTGGCATTTAATATATCTGCCTATAGTTTTACCTTTCTTAAAACAAAAGCTGTATAGTGATAGTACCATACTAAGAGTCATTTTGTAAACAGACAGTGCTTTCCCCTTTCAAGACATAACAGTAAACTAAAAATGCCAAAGTTGTTTTGTGGGATAGATAGCTGATCTCCATGGAACTTTTTCAGACTCAGCCTGGGAACGTTGTCTGGTTAAGTGACTTGCCCAGAGTCACACAGTTAGGCAATGGAAGCTAAGGGAATTGAGACTTGTACCATGGGACCACAGAAAACAGCTCATTAATAGCTCCTTAATCCTGTGACCAATTACCAGACTTCAGAAGTTTATCAAGTGGGCTGAGTAAAACATTGCCAAATAGAAAAGTCATGAACATTCATCATATTAAATGTCATCTCAACCAACATTACATATTAAGAGTTTGGGATTATGTTCTAGACATTTTATTTAATGTTCTTAATTTCTAAATGGTGCCAGTGATCTTACACTGTTCCATCATGATGGGTGACTTTACATTTGGTATATGAAGTTACATTTCCTTGCCAAACTGCAGAATGAAAGTGCAATTCTTCATTAAATGGCACGTTAATCCTCATTCATGAAGTGTTATGAAATGTTTGTGCTACACAGCAGAAATAATTTAATGAAGCCAGTGCAATGTGTGTAGGAGTGCTTAACTCGGTTAACTGTCAGATTCTAAAGAGTGACCTCAATTTGAAAGAAAAAGACATTTTTTCTTTAATTCTAGCTGTTAAAAACTGGTAAAAAATGTGACTTTATTAGTGATTTTTTCAGTAGGAGATCTGGGATGAGTATGGGTGATGAAAATGGAATATATTCTGTGTTGCAGAAAAAAACAGAATTAAAGAAATAATTAAGGATAGTATTCATTATTTCTGGCAAGGTAGACTCATGGACCAGATACTCACCAATTCCCTAAACATGATGGACTACCACTTGAGAATTTAACCCCATGTCTTTTTTTTAAATAAATTTTATTAAAATCATCTGTTACAAATACAATTATTATTAGAAAAATTAGTAAATTTTTGATTTTAAAGATAAAAAACAAGAACACATATAAAAATTCAAAGAAAAAAACAATGAACTATGTACGTCGATGTCCACAATACTATAAATAAATAAAGTTAAAAAATGAATAAAATAGGAGTAATACTTTTAAATTATTAATTATCTAATAAATCAATTATATTCATCCGTTGAGTATACACTGCTGTATTCTTCGAGTATCAACTGTTGTAAAACAAAATCCAAGTGTATTAAAACAGTAAGCGCTTTCACAATAAATCAATACTGCTTCATCAGACCAAGAGAACAAGACTTCATACACATCTTAAAATACAGATTTTAAAAATCTAACAGCCAATCACTTCACAGATAATTCTCACTGGATAATTGGCAATTTAAAATTTAAAACTACAGATGCATAAAAAATCTATACCTGTGTACTAGCATCAAGAATGTATGCATTCAGTGAGAAAATGTATACAAATTCATCCTGAAGATATACACACAGACTAAAGTATAAAGCAGTAAATAAAAACATATACCATATATCATAAATAAATTAAAAATGTCTATATAACTATGAATAATAGACAATAGGCATTAGCATTTCTTATATTTATGCTTATTTACCCTTCTAGATTTCAAGACAGGTTTAACGGGAACACTGTCATTCAGACCATGACCCCTATGAGATCCAAGTCTCAAGATCCACTGGAGTTCCACTGTCTCTGTGATGTTAACCAAATCACCTTGTCTAACATTTTCTGTAATAGCATGTAGACTTACACTTAGCTAGGACACTGTATTCTAGTCCTTTCGTAGTACAATAAACATGATCTCTGACACGCTGTCTAAGACATCTGTTTGTCTTCCCTATATAGAACCTAAAACATTGTGTACAATGAGCAGAATACACCACATTTTTTGTATCACAATTAGCCTGACTTCTCAGTTCCCATAGACGTCCGCTATCCGGGTGCCTAAAGTATCTGGATTCATCTATGTATTGGCACTGAGCACATGCCACATTTCTGGGTGCCTCCTATAAATCCTAAATTAGGTCTGGGCATATTATAATGACATAAAGATTGTTTCAAATTTCTCTTATTTTTGTACACAAATTTAGGTCTGCATCCAACAATGGCAGTAGTATCTCATCTGTAAGTAAAATAGGCCAATTTTTCTTGACAATATGTTGGATCCTATTAATATCACTAGTATAAGACAAAATTATAGGAACATGGCTCAACATAGAAGGCTTTGTATTCATGTTTCTTGGTCGATCACTATAGTAAGGGTAAGCTCTACCTCGCCTCTCACTAGTCACTTCACTACAGGTTTTAGAGATTTCATCAGATTTATATCCTCTGCCTTCAATTTATACTGCAAATTGTCTCAAACTAGATGCAAAGTCATGTTCTTCACATGACAATTGAGAAATCCTAAATGCTTGACCTTTTATCACACGATTAAAGGTATATGCTGGATACATACTTTGTCAATGTAGGAAAGCTGGATAATAACATTCTTTCCTATGCAACTTGGTAGATGATGAATTGCCTATCTTAGTTATTGTAACATCTAAAATGTCAGTAGAACTGGGAGAGTATTGAATAGTAAGCTTCAAGAAAGTGCTAGTAGTATTCAAATGGGCAAAAAACTCCAACAGTTGCTGTTCACTGCCTTCCCAAATAAGAAAAAGATCATTGACAAACCGTCGATAGAAACCAATTGGCCTACATAATTCATCAATTGGTTTCTATTGATGGTTTGTCAATGATCTTTTTCTTATTTGGGAAGGTAGTGAACAGCAACTGCTGGAGTTTTTTGCCCATTTGAATACTACTAGCACTTTTTTGATGTTTACTATTCAATACTCTCCCAGTTCTATTGACTTTTTAGATGTTACAGTAACTAAGATAGGCAATTCATTGTCTACCAAGTTGCATAGGAAGGAATGTTATTATCCAACTTTTCCTACATTGACAAAGTATGCATCCAGCATATACCTTTAATCATGTGATGAGAGGTCAAGCATTTAGGATTTCTCGATTGCCATGTGAAGAACATGACTTTGCATCTCGTTTGAGACAACTTGCAGCAGAATTTGAAGGCAGAGGATATAAATCTGATGAAATCTCTAAAACCTGTAGCGAAGTGACTAGTGAGAGGCGAGGTAGAGCTTACCTTTACTATAGTGGTCGACTAAGAAACATGAATACAAAGCCTTCTGTGATGAGCCATGTTCCTATAATTTTGTCTTATGCTAGTGATATTAATAGGATCCAACATATTGTCAGGAAAAATTGGCCTATTTTACTTACAGATGTTGATATCACTGCCATTGTTGGATGTAGACCTAAATTTGTATACAAAAATAAGCGAAATTTGAAACAATCTTCATATCATTATAATATGCCCAGACCTAATTTAGGATTTAGAGGAGGCATCTGGAAATGTGGCAAATGTGCTCAGTGTCAATACGGAGATGAATCCAGATACTTTAGGCACCCGGATACCGGACACCTATGGGAACTGAGAAGTCAGGCTAATTGTGATACAAAAAATGTGGTGTATTCTGCTCATTGTACACAATGTTTTAGGTTCTATATAGGGAAGAAAAACAGACGTCTTAGAGAGCGTATCAGAGATCATGTTTATTGTACTACGAAAGGACTAGAATACAGTGCCCTAGCTAAGCATACACTGAAGGAAGGGGCACAACACGTATTTTTGTTTCAGGTTCTACATGCTATTACAGAAAATGTTAGACAAGGTGATTTGGTTAACATCATGGAGACAGTGGAACTCCAGTGGATCTTGAGACTTGGTTCTCTTAAGGGTCATTGTCTGAATGACAGTGTTCCTGTTAAACCTGTCTTGAAATCTAGAAGGGTAAATAAGCATAAATATAAGAAATCCTAATGTCTTTTGTCTATTATTCATAGTGATATATACATTTTTAATTTATTTATGTTATATGTTTTTATTTATTGCTTTATACTGTAGTCTGTGTGTATATCTTCAAGATGAATTTGTATACATTTTCTCACTGAATGCATACATTTTTGATGCTAGTACACAGGTATAAATTTTTTATGCATCTGTAGTTTTAAATTTTAAATTGCCAATTATCCAGTGAGAATTATCTGTGAAGTGATTGGCTGTTAGATTTTTAAATCAGTATTTTAAGATGTGTATGAAGTCTTGTTCTCTTTGGCTGATGAAGCTGTATTGATTTATTGTGAAAGTGCTTACCGTTTTAATACACTTGGATTTTGTTTTACAACAGTTGATACTCGAAGGTGCATTTTTTCCTCTGCTTGCGTGTTTTGTATTTTGACTTTTTTCGCTTTTGGGTTGTTTTGGACTGCTGTATTCTTAGAAGATCTTGACTAAATTGTCATCAATTCTAACTTGGATAGCTCCAAGAGAAGATCCTTAAAGTTTTGAAAGGAGGGAATTTTTGATGATTTCCAATTCATAGAAATTTCCTTCCTGGCTATGGATAGAACAGACCAAAGAAGCGAATATTTACTAGTTTTAACACAAATTGGGATTGGGGAATTAAATAAGATTAATGATTTTGATAGAAAAAAGTTATCAGTGCATATTGCTTGCAAGAAATTATTAATATCTTCACAGAATTTTTTCAAGTGCACGCAATCATAAAAAATATGTGACCAATCAGCATTCTGAACCTTCAGGCATCTCCAACAAAGAATATTTTCTTTATACATCTTATTCATATTATACGGGTAATGAAATATCTATTTATGAATCTTCAGGTAAAGATTCTCCATCTAAGTGATGATGTAGTTTTACCTGTTGATTGAAGAATATTTAATTTATCATTATCTGAAGGATTATTATTATTAATATCAGAGAAGTATTTCCAATAATTATCAGGAAATTTATCTAGATCTAATTTTATGGTTTTATATATCTCTGAAAGACTAATTTTAATTAAATTATTTTGTTGGGTGATAATAAAATATTGAATGAGTTTGGGAATTAAGTTTTTAACTGAGGAAGGCATCAAATAAAATTTATTTTTAATATAGTTTCTAGCTTCTTGTAATTTAAGCCATAAAGATGAATCAAGGTTATTTTCCACCAACAACATATAAATAGATTTTAACTGATTATTTTTTTAACCTTTGATGCCAATAAATTAAATGTTTTTGTTCAAATATTGACATTTTATGATAATTTGTAGAGAAAATAACCCCTTGTGTATATGCAATGGGGAAAATAAGAAATAACCAACATTTATATGATTGAAATCTAAGGATGACATTTTTAAAGGATTTTAAAATAATATTAATATAGTTTGATATAAAGTATTGGGTAGGGCAGAGCATAAAATAGCATTTTAGTTTCCATATGAATGTGTTATTTACTAAATTTAACTTAAAGAGATCATTATTATTTTTTAAGTTTTGAGATGAAGAGAGAATAAAATCTTTCCATTTTGCTGAGTAATTACTATCAATAAGGTACAAAATAGTTTTAATAACTGAGGAAATTGAATATATTTCTAAATTTGGAAATACAATACCTCCATTATTCCAGTTATACATATGGTACATTAAGGATATCCTGGGTTTAATTGAACACCAAATACATTTTTTAATCATTGTGTTAAATTTCCTAATTATTGTATAAGGCAGAGGAATAGAAATAGATTGAACTATATATAAGATTTTGGGAAGAAGAATCATTTTTATGCTTGATAGTTTTTCTTCTATTGAGAATTTTATTTTAGACCCTTTTTGTATTAATTTGTCCATTTCTTTTAAACTGTTTTCAAAATTCAGCTTTTGTATTTCTTTTATATTATTGGCAATCATTATACCAAAATATTTTATATGCCGGGACTGAGGTATATATTTTTCATATTTATTTTGAATGTTGTATTTTTTTAGCCTGTTAGTAAGATTTGTGTTTTGTCTTGATTAAATTTAAGACCCGAGTTATTTTGAAAGTGATCCATATCATTAAATAATTCTTGAATTGTTGGGTTTATACCATCCAAAGTAATCAGAATATCATCTGCAAACATTTGAATCTTGGAAGTTTTATTAAGGCCTATATCAATACCTTTAATATTACTATTTCCTCTAATCAAGTTCACCCAAGGTACCATAACTAATGTAAATAAAAGAGGAAATAAAGGACAACCTTGTTTAGCCCCTTTAGTAATAGGTATGGATTGGGATGTGTTAGAACCAATTTTTATATAAGCTTGAGAACCTGTATATAAGTGGGTGATAAGATTAATAAAATTATTTGAAAACTTAGGTTCCTGTAAAAGAATAACCAGATAATTCCAATTAACTGAATCAAAAGCGCAGTTTATGTCTAAACTAACTATAGTTAGGTTATTTTTTAAGTTTTTAGTTGATTCAATCAATGTTATTATTCTCTTAATGTTATCAAAAGTTGTTCTATTTATTATCAAACCTGTTTGGTTCTCATCTACTAAATTAGGAAGAAAGTTTTTAAACCTCTTTGCATAAATAAACATGAACATTTTATAGTCCGTGTTTAATAAGGATATAGGTCTGTAAGAGTTACATTTTGTAGGGTCTATTTCGGGCTTCAAGATAGGAGAAAAGAATGTATATTTCCAGGGTGGAGGGGACAAATTATTAATTTGTATATTATTAAAAACTGAGAGTAATAATGTTAGAGCTTCATTAGGTAAAATTTTGTAAATGTCTAGGATAATACCATCATTAACAGGTGCTTTATTTTGTTTGGGTGAATTCATTTGTTCTTGAATGTCTTTCAATGTAATTTTATTTATTTTATATTTTTTATTTATTTAACATTTGTTGACCAGGAAAGTCCGACTAGGTTCCACAGATCCTGTTTTCAGCGGAGGCCTGGGGAGAAATGCTCCAGATGCATGTCTTTAGAATGTGGGAGGAAACCAGAGTACCCGTAGGAAACCCACGTGAACGCAGGGAGAACATGCAAACTCCACACAGAAGGCACCCTGGCTGAGAATCGAACCAGAGAACCTCTTGCTGTGAGGCGACAACATTAAACGCTGCACCACTGCGCTGCCCAAATTTCAGTTGTCTGTCCAATAGTTTTATTTGCTCTTCCGTTAGTTTTTTTGTGTTCTTATTAATAAATTCTTGAATTTCATTCTTTGAATTTATTAGTGTAGAAGATTGGTTAAGCTTAATAAAAAATCTCTAAATTCATTCAATATGTTATGTAAATCTGATACCTTTTTTATTTTGGGTGAATATATTTCTTTAATATGGTTTACTTTGCTTAATCTTTTCACTTTATTGGCTAAGAAGTTTAAAGATCTGGGATTTATTTAAAAATTAATATATTTAAAATTTTCAAGACTAATACTTTTATGGTTTAAGATTTCAAGATATTTCTTAAAGTCTTTATCTCTTCTAGGTTAGATTTTTCTAATGTACTTTTTTTAACTCAAAATTCAAAATATCAAGCTTGGTTTGTATTTCCTTTAAATCTTTATCCCATAAATGTTTTTATTTTTGTACCAATCAATTATTCTGACATACAAGTATGCCTTCATTGCATCCCAGACAAATATTTCAGGCGTGTTACTGTTGGTGTTAAATTCTAAAAAACTATGACCTTCTTTTAATATGAAGGAATTACAATCGTTTAATTTAGTAATATATGTTGGTATTTGTTTTATCTGAACTTTAGAATGTGTATAAATATGAATTTTAAAGTTGTAGAGTTATGATCTGAGATAGGACAAGAAATAACCTTCACATTACTTAAAAATCAGTTAAACTATTAGAAACAAAAACTCTGTCTATTCTTGAGAACATGTTATGTTTATGTGAAAAGAATGTTTAAACTAAAGATTTTGGATCAGCATAGTTGTCTATGTCTTTCAATAAAAAGAAATTTGAAAATTCTTTTAAAAGTTTAGCTGAACTCAAACCTTTTCTATTGCCTTTTGAGGTAGAGTCTGAATTATCAAAAATACAATTAAAATCACCAGCTAATATAATATTGCCTTTAGAAAATTGAACAATATGGTCTATATGTTGATGAGCTGTGCTTTGTCCAAAGCCAGGAATCCAGTACATGTTAATTAGCGTGAAGATTAAGTTATTAAACTCTATGACAACTGAAGCTACCATACCTTTATTATCTTTGTATGATTCTATTATTTTAGATTGTGGTAATTTGTTATTCCAAAGTATTGCAACACCTCTTTTTTTTTGTAAATGTTCAGAACTAATGAGTTTTGAAAAGGATTTAGATTCTAACTTGGAAACATCACCCTCTAATAAATGAGTTTCTTGCAGAAAAATTAATTGTGGTTTATTTAACTGGAGATATTTATTTAAAGATCTTCTCTTGTTGGGATTATTCAAACCATTTATGTTAAGAAAAATACAATGTAAAAATGTCATGTCTTAAGAGTATTGTGAGGTAATGCATACTGATTATAGCTTTCAATAAACTTAGAACTAAAGGCAGTTACTAGTAAAATGTTGGAAATACAGCAATATATACAGTGTAAAACACAGGTAAAAGATTCTAAAATTAAAGTTACGTGAATATATGTATAACTTTCTACTATACTTGTTTTAGCGAACATCAGATAGCATACTAACAAAAAGTAATACATTTTTATAACGATAAATCCCTCAGAAACCCACCTGGAGTTAAAAACTCCTAAGCTGATTTACATAAATCACCCAAATTAACAAACCAACTAGCAGCAAGTGTCTATCCAGCTCCACCTAAGTATGAACTATTTCATAATTAAAAACATAGCATGTGAAGAATACTGTCTATTATAAGTAAAAGGATAAGTCATCATATAATCTATATTAGATTAGCTTTTGACAAGATAACTAAAACTGAATTGCAACAAAAATTTAATTTTTAGAAGGTTACAAAGGAATAACATTATACATTAGCTATAATATAAGAATGTGAAATTATAAGGGCCATTTCAATGCCTTTACTATAGAGTTATGATTTACTAAGATAATAAATCTATATTGCTGAAGGGGACACTACACTCAGCTCAGTGCAAAAATACAACACATTACAGAAGAAGAATTATATCAAAGATGCTAGCAATTAACAAAAATGTAAGTTGTATAACTAAATAAATCTAGTTTTACTTGTAATTCTTAAAGTTATTCTATTATAACCAGGAAATATACCAAAGTAATCTTTTATAAGATATATTATAACTTTACAAAGGATAAAACCTGTAAGTGTAAACCAAAATTCTATTTAAAGAGAGAATTTGCCTATAGTATAATCATAGAAAGCATAATATACTTCCTATTATGCAAGCATTTCATAAAAGCTATAGCTGTCTGAAATATAAAATATGGAAAAACTGGGGTCTATATTAGAACATCGAAATTTCACAAGTTCGAATGTCCAAATATCGACCCCTATTCAGTGAGCGCTGAAAATTGCGAAACTGCGGAACACCAAATTTCTTCCTAAGGAAGGAGTTTGGTTGGCCGTTCCTGTGGCTTTGCTATTTTCAGCACTGTGGTGGAAAGTTATAGGTCGGGATCAGGTAAGTGTGCGATTGTGTGGACATGAGGGTTAGAGCACGGGGTAGGTGAGTTAGGGTTAGGGAGTGGGTCAGGTAAGTGTGCGATTGTGTGGACGTGAGGGTTAGGGTGGGGTAGGTTAGTTAGGGTTAAGGCACGGGTGAGGTGAGTGTGCGATAGTGATGGACCTTTGGGATAGGGTTTGGGTTAAGTGGATAGCTAGTGGTGTATGTAGAGTTTAGTGTAGGGTTAGATGTAGGATTTTAGGTGTATGTATGTGGATTGCTGTTTGT
This sequence comes from Protopterus annectens, assembly GCF_019279795.1. Lineage (NCBI taxonomy): Eukaryota > Metazoa > Chordata > Ceratodontiformes > Protopteridae > Protopterus > Protopterus annectens. The sequence continues at coordinate 502,035,055 of NC_056733.1, forward strand.
TTGGTGTGCTTGTGTTGTGTGTATGTGTGTCAGAACAGCAAATTTTTTCCCTGGGAAAAAATTCACTATTTTGCATGTTCGATATTGTCAGCGTTGGTTGAATAGGGGTCGATATTAGAACATTCAACGTTTTAAAAAGTCAGTGTTCTAATATAGACCTGAAAAACTGAACTGCTTATATATCATACATAAAGAGTAAAATAGAATTAGATAAAGCAGCTTTTTAGTAAAGTTCTGTATACATATGCATCCATTGTATCCAGCCATTTTTACCACTAATCTTTACATGTCTAATAAACAAAAAACAGGACTACTAATAACAAAACACAATATAAACTCAGCTATTAGGAATATATAAGATAGTACTGTTACTTAGCACCTAGTAATAAAACTATATCAAGGCTGCATTAGGCTAATAAAAAGTTGGTATTGCAAAATATATTTAGATCTTTCTTTCCAGATCACCACTAGGAGAAAAAAAAAACTTTTCAACATAGTAGGAAAATGCCAGACAACAGTTGTAAAACAAGTATGGAATCATTGAATGAATGAAAAATTTTCAATATATCTACACTTATATACAAATACAAGTATAGATATATACAAAGAAAGAAAAATTTAGATATCACTTGTGGCACTAGTTATTAAAATAGCAATACCTATAAATAGGATAAATGTAACAAGTTTATCAATAACTATTAGTCCCATGTTATAGCCACTAAATATATCTAAGCATGAGGTGAATTTTCAACAAACAAGTGATTTCCAACTGCAGTATTATTATTTTTGAACATATATATCTATTTAACCATAAAATGATCTTTGTTACAGTTATTTTTACAGAAAAAAGATCCCTCTCTACCCAGCGAGTATATAAGTATAACTGATACTTTCCGCTATAAAATAATGTCTGGCTTATAGGAATCCAAGTCCTTAAAGGGGATTTTGCAATGTTGTTACCTTTCATAATATAATAATAAGTATGAACTAGTTGCTGTGCAGTCCAGAGAAAGACAGATACCTCCTTTTAAAAACATCCGCTGAGCTGGAGATGATGTCATACGGCTCATTGAAGGAGTTCAGTGTGCGTGTGTTCTTATTTCCAAGCCATAAGAAATGTGTGCACTCTCAAACTTTTCAGCAGGAAACTGCAAGCAATTCAGGGAACAACAGAGTGTATTTTACGTCTTGAGATGCCCTTGAGACACATCGTCAACCCTGCAATGCCTCAACAAACAGCACAGCAAACAGATGCAGAAAGGAAAGGAAAAATAGAAAAATAAATAAATAAATAAAGATTTCACGTATCTACCATGGTCTTACATCCAGCACAAACCCAAAGCCACCAACGAATATGGCTCCAACAAGAAACATGACCACAAAAGAAATACCAAACAGGACCATTAATCATCAAATAACTACCAAAAGCCAATATAAAAATAAAGAAATAAAAATACATTTTCTACAGCACCATTAAAAATAGTTATTCAACAGTCCCATACCAGAATAAGAAACAAACCAAGTATAGCAATGAATCAAACTAAAGCATAACAACAACATAGCTATAAAATGTTACCAGCAACTACTCAAAGATATGTACAACAAGATAAACCATATAAAGAGGAAATAGAGACCAAGTGAATTGTGATTGTTAAACTTTTTTGTGTGTACTGGGTTAATAAAATACAAGAGAAAGGACTGTAACTAGAACACCTATCATAAAATTACAGTAATGCTCAGCTACTTAGTATTAATGAACAAAGACAAATTAAACTAATGCAGTTAATGTATTTAAAGGCATATACTAGCAAGGGACAATAAATGGAATATTTTTCTCTTTAATATAACAGAATGTATCTTAGTGTAAGTTAATATGCAATATATTCTATGAATTTTTAGAAATGACTATAATAAGAACTGAATAATTATTAAAGATATAGGATACAAGCATTTACTAATGGCTATAATAAAAATATAATAAACTATTCAGGACAAAAAGTACCAAACAGAAACACAATATAATACAGAATATATCAACACTCACCTGTTGATCCATTTTCATTTTCCCAGACTACTGGGTCATAAAAAAAAAAATAAACTTATGTAAGGAAAAAAAAAAAAAGAGTATAAATCTTGTTGTAGAAAAAAAGTTATTTTTTAAGTTTCTTCTTGTGGTCAACTGTTTTCCAGGTTTCATTTTCAGCAATTCTTTTAAGACTTGAACTAGCCCAGTCCATTTCATCTATTTTTTCCAGTACTTCATTAGATTTAATGCTTTTGATAGCTGCATCTAGTTCCTCAAAGATCTTCGGACCATCCTGAAGGAAGATTTTCAGCCTTGCAGGAAAAAGCAGGTGAGACTTTATTTGTGTTTTTTTTTTAAGTTCTTTAAGTAATGGTAAGAATTGTTTCCTTTTAGATATGATAGAAGTAGAATAGTCATTATCAAAGTGAATTATGCTATCTTTGTATTTTATTGGTGACTTAGACCAAGCAGTCTTCAAAACTATCTCTTTATCATGAGTAGATAGAAATTTAACTATGACAGATTTTTTGGAGTTACTTCTGGTAAATTTGGATGTAGAAAGGGACCTGTGAGCTCTTTCTATGCCAAAAGAAAGTGCTTCAGGAAGCTGTAAAATATCAGGTAGCCATGAAGTTAAAAACTTCTCCAAATGATTTTCTTCTAAATTGTCTGGTAGTCCAAAGATCCTGACATTATTTCATCAAGATCTATTCTCAAGATCATCTAATTTAGTTTGAAGCAGGGCATTTTGCTTCAGTAAGAATTTTAGATTATGTTCACTGTGTTGTATTCTGTTATTCATGTCATTTAAAGATGTTTTGATACCTGTAATTTGTTTCTTCTGCTGTTTGAGGTCTTGATGTAAAGTCTCCATCTGCTGAGATGTATTTTCTTTAAAAACATCAATTTTCATATCCATTCTGTCAATTTTTGTAGATAGTTCCTGGATAGTAGTTAAAAGAGTTTGAAATTCTTTTTTTTTTAATGCTGAGTCCTGATGAGAGGATTTTGTGAAGCTCATGTTGAATCCAGATACCAAAAACTTGTCTCTTATTTTTTGACAAGAAAAATTAAAAAAAAAACTAAAAAATATTTTTATATTAACTTAATAGACTATTAAAGGAAACTAAATATATAAAAAAATTAATTTTAAAATAGTTTTAAATAAAAATTCCTGTCATAAAAGAAATGATAAGGCAGAGCTTAAAGAAAGTGCTGCCACTCAAGGCTCATGCTTGGCCACATTCCCTACCCCTACGTCTTGATAGTGCTTTTAACTCCAAATAAAATACTTCATAATAAAATATATATACTCTATGTATAGTGACAATAATTTTGATGTCCTCACTGGAATTAAAACATATATGCATATTCACAGCTTTAACACTTGTAGACAAAAAGCACTGATGTCAGACTGTCTTATGCAGCTATATTAAGACTGATGCATCTGCTGGAATAAAGATGACCATAAGACTAATGTCTCTAGTGGAACAAAAATGACCATAAGACTACTGTCTCTGCTGAAACAAAGATCACCATGCTACTGATGTCTCTGCTGGAATAAAGATGTCCATAAGACTGATGTCTCTGCTGTAACAAAGATGCCCATAGTAGTAAAAGACCTGGGGAGTATCATGCTTATAATCAAAAACCTAAATAAGATCTTAAATTACTAACTAACAGTTCCACATTATGATGAATCAGAAGCATGTACTTATAGCTGTCTGTAAAACATTGGGCCGGATTCATGAAGGCTTGCACAGAGTCTAAGAGTAGTGTAAGACTCCATGCAGCCAACATGTCTGCCAAGCGATCCAGGAACAGCCGGCAGGGGCGTGCAAGAGAGCTCCTAAAACGACTCTTGCACAGACAGGGTTAGTTTATGCAAATTACTTCATTTGCTGCTAAAAGCTATGCAAATGAGGTAAATTTGCGATCCAGGAAACACTAACCTCTCTGAGTAAGAGTAGTGCTATTTGCAGAAATGTACTCAGTTGGCAACTGAGTACAGTTCTGCAAATAGCAAAACGGAGCCATGACAGCTCCAAATAAAGGATGCATCCAGTTGATGAAGCATGCCAATGGCCAGATATATGGCCATTGACATTTTTATGTGTTGCAAAATAATAAAAAGTAAATTTTTTTTTCCTCGATCTCCGATGTTTAAGCGTAGCGCAGCACTGTGCAAATGTGCGGCACAATACAAAAATCAGAAAATCAACAATTTAAAAGCCACAAATATGATATAATTCGAAATATTCATCTGCCATGCAAGTGAATGGCAGGCTGAAGACAACATGGCTACTGAGTAGTGGTTGCTAAGGGGGGAAGCTCAGTTTGCGAGAACCCATCCCAGTGGAAACCAAGGTATGTGTTGGCCTAAGAATACTAGCAATAGGTACCTTCCAGAGACCAACTGGTGATATGATGGGGATTTCACAGGCATCAGCATCCAGGGTACTGCACCAGTTCCTGAATGCCATGGTAGCACATGTCGGTGATCACGTATATTTCCCCAATTCCCGTGAGGTATTGGCCAGCAATATGCATCTCTTCCAGCAAATAGCGGAATACCCTGAGGCAGTGGGTGTAATTGACTGCACGCACATACACATCAAAGCACCAACAGGTGAGCAGGGTAGGGCCTACATCAACCACAAGGGCTTCCACTCCATCATTTGCCAGGTCATGTATGATGCCCAGGGCATAATACTGAATGTGTGTGCTGGCTGCCCTGGAAGCTACCACGATTCCCATACCTGGCATCTTTCACAGCTGTACCAGACATTTGCCAATGGGGACATCCCTGACGGTCACCTAGTGGGGGATGCTGGATACACACTGGAGCCGTGGCTGATGACACCTATCAGAAATGCACACAGACCTGAACAAGAACTCCATAATGAGGCACACGCACAAACACGAAATGTAATCGAGCGTGTGTTTGGGATGCGCAAGTCATGGCTCCAGTGCCTGGAGACATCTGGTAGAGCCTTGCAGTACTCACCAACTACATGTACCCAAATTGTCATGGTATGTGCCATGCTACACAATATGATCTTGTGAAAACAGCTGCAGCAGGAACAGCATGGGGCAGGGCCAAACAGCCCCCCATCATTGCCAAGGCCTGCACAGGCACAGCATGACTCGGAGGAGGAACAACCTGAGCCTGCCCCAGTAGGCAGAAGGAGGCGTGCCCAGTATGCCTTGTCCTTGGCAAAGAGGCAAAGCATAGCACATACACTGACTCAGTAGGAACCATGGAAATGATACCTCTCTCTGACTCGCACATAAAATAAAAGGGATGCCTAACTTGACAGTACCTGTTTCCAAATGTGAATAGGCAGTGTAGTATGTGCATCCGACATAGGCAGCTCTGCAGCACCGCCTGAGGCATGATTGCCATGTTTTAAGCAATATACAGCAGTGCTAAGCAGCTTTCACCAATATCTAGTATATGTAAACAAAATTGCTCATGCAATGTTGGGCAAGGTCAGGGCAAGTTGAGCAAAGTCAGTTAAACATGCTCATATCTGCTTTACTGTTCCTTAAGCAGTCTGGTCTGGCCAGCCTGAAAATAAAAAGGCAGTGACAGGCCTTGAACCCAGGATACTGTGCACTATAGTCATACTACTGAACCAATAAGCCATGATAGCATTTCAGTGGCACAGACACAGCAGGACAACTGTACACTAATGCAAACACAAAGCAATGCTGTATCATGCCCCTAAAGAGGCAAATGGGTAACCTTCCCCACACACCTATGCAGACAGAGAACATCAGGCCAGGCATTGTGATATGGGTTGTGTAGGCTATGAAGTTGCAAGCTAATATACGTGACATTGGACAAAAGATCTGTAGTACAGTAGTATGCCTCAAGCAAGTACGATAGGCAACAGTACAGACTGTAATGGTGTCCTGTACATAGCAGTGCAGGCACAGCAAATGTGTATAAGTGTCAGGTGAAACCCACATCCTATGTACACCCACAGTAACAATCTGTTGTGCCCATGGGTAGAAATGTACAAAGAATAGCTGTCCCCCCAGTATGTAGAAATGTTGATAAGTCTATGCAAAGTGTTTCCTGGATGCCCTACAGGCACAGCATGATCCCTGTTGATCAATGACACAAAGGTGAGCCCTGCTGTAAAAATACAACTTGATTTACCATACACATATAGTATAAATGTGTATACTGTGAGTGCTCACACACTTCAACAAATGTAGTGGATTTCATTCAGCATCACACTGAAAGGTCATACTGGGCATGCTCACACACTTAAAGAAATGAAGCAAATGTCAGGCAGGAAGATACCGAAAGGTCATACTGGGCATGCTCACACACTTAGCTAAATACAGATGTGATAATAAGGGATCAATGAACAAATGTGTATAGTCATCTCTACTTCCAGAAACACATTCACAAAGTGGTCTGAAAATCCTGCTATGTGTTCACACAAACAGCCAAGGTCTGTGCATGTAGGTCAAAGGAGGTTGCCACAACTCAGCAGTCATCAGACCTGTCAGAGAGTACCACAACACACTTGCAATGAATCTGACTAGGCATGTTCAGCAGCTACAAATACCAATGAAGTACCATAACAAGAGGATTACTGGCCTCAAATAGTTGCCCCATGCAACAAGACTGAAATGTAACCCAATCAGTACTCTGTTGCATACTGTCTACTCAGGAAATCTCTGCCCAACAGACAGGTCCATGTCATGGTTACACTCAGATCTGTTCTGAGTTACAGCTCAATGGCACTAAATGTACAGAGCCAACTGATATTGCCAACACCCTGGGAGATAGGATCAGTGTTAACTTTACCCCCCTCTCACCCATGAAAGAGCACATGTCTATAATGGAAGACTGCAAAGTTGCTGTCATCACAGCTGCACAGGTAAAAAACACTCTCCAAAGCCAGTATCACAGCAGCCATGGGACTAGACAACTTCCCAGACTATGTAGTATCTACATCCCTGAAGTAAACATTAACATGGAAGGCCTGTAGCTACTGAAGTTTTCAGAGGATTGCAAACTAGGAGCCATCATTCTAAACACTAAAGATTTGGACATCCTACAAAAGGGCCTCACTGAGACAGATGGCTGTTGTCCAAGCCATGGGCTGTAGCTTAATGCCAAAAGGTGCATTATCACCACCTTTGTTAAAAACACTGTAGCCAAGAACTACAACATAGGTGGTAGTATACTTCACACTGTAAGCGTGACAAGAGACCCAGGGTCACAGGTGGACAGTGGATACAGCTGTAATGAGCACATTCCTACAGTAGTCAGGAAACCTTCTTATGTGGCACACCTCATCACAAAAAGTGCCTCATGCAGAATATAAGAGGACATTGTTCCCCTCTACTCACCACTCACTAGAACTCTAAAAGAGTACAACGCCACTGTTGCTATGTACTTCACAAGACAACTATAACAACTGGAAAGCCAACAGCAATACTTCACAAAGAGCATTAGTGGCCTGAAATACATGCCATACACAGACCATCGCAAAATGCTCCATCCATACTCCCTTGCATATTGTCTACTCAGAGGTGTTCACTGTGTAACATACAAAGCTATGTCAAATATAGAGCTGTTGGATATGATCCACATAAAACACTCACAATCACCCTGACCTTTGGACCCAAGACCATGAGTGAAATACAAAAGGAAGGGGTGTAGCCATTTACCTTATGGATATCCACACCTTCAGGTTACTGGCACAGCATAAGGCCTTAAAGACCATGCAAGTGCAACTAACTTTGGGCAAAGCTGCCCATCAGATTGTAGCCTGCTACAGATCATGTACCTTGTCTCAGGAACCTCACTCAGTATTCTGGAGAACAATGGCAAATATAAAGGTCCTATCAAACACCATTATATGAGGAGATTACAACTACCCAAACATTGAGTGGGTGAATTACTCATATACAATGTCCTTTGCCCAATGTGTCCTAGAGTTAAGAAACTCTAACACCCTGGAACAGCTGGTCAGCACGCCCACTAGAGGTGAAAACATACTGGACATGATCATCACCAACATGGGGTACCAGTGTTCCACAACAGAGATAAACCCCTCGCTGTTAATATCAGATCATAAAGTAATCACACTGGACATCCATTCCGCCCCCACATCCAGTCAATGAAACCACTGTGAAGACATCTTCAAAAGCAAACTTCACACTGCCCAAGACCAAAGTGGAACGTTCCGAAGACCCCTTGCTATAGGATAATGGTATGCAATCTGCAGAATCATTTACAAGTGCATCCTATGAGCATCTACAGGGATGCATAGAATGAGACATCACAAAAAAAACCAAGATGCACTCCTCCAAAAATATGACAACAAGCAGGTGTTTGTTGTCCATAAATAAGCTAGACAAGAGAAGGAGGAAATGAACACATGATAGATCCAACTTCAGTAAAGGAAAGGCATCACTGATCATTATCAGGAAGAAACAATGATCACTCTTAAAATAATCCAAGGATGGTGTCTGAAGACAAATAGCCAAGGAATGTAAGAATAACAACCACAAAACCTTTGGTAGCTATACCAGACATGTAGGTGTCAACTTCCAAATATGCTGTCAGCTACTGAAAAAAGGAATGACATACACCAAACTAACTTTCATTGCCCACACCCAGGGGGACAAGTTAAGTGTAAACTCCCCCCCATCACCCCCAACAGGGCCTGTGTCCATCACAGAAGGATGCAGAGACTCAGACGTCATGGACATGCAGTTAAAGACAGCCCTCACCAAAGCTAAGAACATAGCATCAATGTGACTGTAAGTTGTCCCAGGCTGCATCTAACACTAGGCCCATAAGTAACTACACCCTCACCTACATTCACTGTCCAGACACAAGCGTACCACAGGCTATGTACCCAAAGAATGGCATACACTAACAGTCATCCAGCTCCATAAAGGGTGTGCCAAAACAGAACCTGGAAACCATTGCCCAATATGTGTACTCAGCCTGGTCTACAGAGCTATTGAGCAAATTGTCATGGAACCCATACACTAAGACATTGGAGATCTCCAGACACTGAACTCTACACAACTTCCCCTTGTTAAAGGCAGAGCCTGGCTCCCAAACCTAGTTGACTTATTTAAAACAGTTACCATGAACATAGATGGAGGTGAAAGTAGTCCACACAGCCCACCTGGACCTCACTAAGGGCTTACCACAGCATTCCCCACTTTGTCATCATGGACAAGTGTACCAGCTTGAACATGAACAGCTATGTCACAGGATGGGTGGCCAAGTGGCTCACAGATCAAACACATATGTTCATAGTTGCTGGTGCCATGTCCAACTCTAAGCCAGTCACAAATGGCATCACACAGGTCTTGGTCCTGGGACCCCACCTGTTCAGTAGATACTGCTCAGAGGTACAGGCAAGCATGGCAGGTGTAAGGCTGAACAGGTTTGCAGATGACTGGAAACTGTGGTCCATAATTGTCTTTACAGCTGACACAGACATCCTCCAGAAGTGTCTTACAGAGACAGATACCTGGTGTCTAAACAATGCCCTCAAGTTGAGTGGCAAAGAATGCATAGTCACCCCCTTTGGATAATACAAAGTGCACACAAATTACCACATAGGTGGTAATCCAGCATGTACGGAGAAAGTCATTATGGCCCTGGGGACACAGGTAGATAGTAAACTCACCTATGATGATCACATGGCCAAAGTGTTTAGACATTCCTTCAATGTAGGCCATCTAATGTAACCCACTTTGTATAGTCTGTTTATGTCACCATCCTACAAATATACCTGTGGAAAGAATAACTCCCAGTAATGTGTATAGCGTGTCATGTTAATGCATACTCCTGTAGTATCATGAAGTAGTTAGGTAGGGGTGTGAATCCTGCACTGGACAACTGTGTGTGTGTGTGTGTGGTCTCCTTGGGAAGGAGCAACCTTTTAGGAGAGTAGTGAAACACCTCAAAAGTGGTAATCTAACTTTTGTCAAGTCTGATGATGTCACCATCCTACAAATATACCTGTGGAAAAGAGGACTCCCAGTAATATGTATAGCGCGTTGTGTTAATGCGTATTCCTCTAGTATTATGAAATAGTTAGGGGTTTGAATCCTGCACTGGACAACTGTGTGTGTGTGTGTGGTCTCCTTGGGAAGGAGCAACCTTTTAGGAGAGTATTGAAACACCTCAAAAGTGGTAATCTAACCTTTGTCAAGTCTGATGATGTCACCATCCTACAAATATACCTGTGGAAAAGTGGACTCCCAGTAATATGTATACCACGTCGAGTTAATGCATATTCCTCTAGTATCATGAAGTAGTTAGGTAGGGATTTGAGTCCTGCAATTGGTGAGTGTGTGTGCTATATGTGTGTGACACTGTTGATCAAAGTGTTGTGGTTTTTGCTTTTACTACTGTATGACATATCAGTATGCATTGCACATGTGAGCTAGCTGTGTGGCAGATACATATACATACATGTTACCTCAATGATTGCATGTGTGGGAACCCTGCTTTCTCCAAGAACACAGCTGTCATCCTTACCAGACTGTGCTGCTGCTTCCCAGACCTTAGGTCATATCTGTATGCTTGTGAGAAGCCCAGCCACTGCAGTGATCCCTGGCCTATGTCATCTGTGTCACACAAAGTCATTACGGTTCCTATTGGAATGTGTTTGTGAGGGTCTATGGCCGAGGTATATGTCAAACCTGTTCAAACACAGCAAAGTCTGTCAATGATGACTATTCATAACAGGTGTTGAACAACCTTTGTGGATATGCATGCAGACCCCTTATTGCTTATGTGATCCACCGAGGGATCTCAAAATACCTTTGGAAATGTGAGTAACAAAGGACAGATGATGTAACACTTGGTTGCATGTACATATCGGTACCTGTTCATCATGTTGGTGGCTACTACCTATGTGGTACTTTGGGGATAATGTGTTCCGTAAAGGTGGATGACTATGCTTAGTTTGGCTTATAGCTTTCCAGCATGGGTTTGACAACAGGCATCTGTCTATATGATACCCTTGTGCAGGATGTGTGTGTCATATGGAGAATGCATTATAGGCCACAGTATGCATTACCAGATGTGGACAGACATATCCTTACTGTGATTGCTTGTACCTAAGAGAGCTATATGCCAAACAGGAGTGGTCTCAGTAATGGGTGCAGGTGAATACCAGTGGTTACTGGCATAGTATAGTACCTGAAGGATCCAAATGTTGCTGTATTACCTACATCTGTGTGTCGGTTGTCAAGACATCATCTAACGATTGGTTATGGTCAGGTTGTGGAAGTGATGTATACTACCAGAATGCAAAACAATGACAGATGGTAACAGTATCACCCACAGCACAGTGTCAAACCATGTCATACACACATGAGTAGTCAGGTTCCGAAATGTGTGTAGTACAATGCATACTGGCCACCAATAGAAACTATGGAGTGTTACTGTGTAATACAGAGCATGTCACCCTGGCCATGTGTCCACTATGCACGTACATGCAGACAGTGCACCTCCACCATGTTCACAACTGTACACCTGCAAATCTGTGCTACACACATCCCACACATACTGCCCACTCTCTAACACATGCTGCCAATACTGCACACATCAGCCAAGTGGCACGTGGTCGGACAATACACAATTGGAACCAACACTGGTGTAAACAACACTACAATGACAATCATAGCATTAATGCATCATGCCTGCTCAGCTACACCTTCAAGCATACCATTACACTGTACTGCTGACAATATGCTAACATTGCTATACTGCTATAAAGACACCCTGTGCATCAGCATCATGGTAGCCTGTTCCTGCATCGATGTTACAGATGACAGGAGGTGGCATAGGTTTCATCATATGCACAGGGTGTGTTGTTGGTTTGTCAGAGGCCTACAGTGAGCCATCCAATCGACATGTATGTGTGTGTGTGTGTGTGTGTGTGTGTGTGTGTGTGTGTGTGTGTGTGTGTGTGTGTGTGTGTGTGTGTGAGGGGCAAGAATACTGGAATGGGCCAATGTTGATGTAATCTGTGTGGGTATGTGTTAGCCCTAGGTGTCTGGAGTATGTGTGTGTGTCTGCATGCACACAGTTCCACCATGTGGTTGCCATAAAAGGGTATTTGTGGGACAGCCACAGACTGTACCTGCGAGTCTCTGGCCATGAATATGGTACCTGTGCCTGGCAGGGGTGCTACTGACACTATCAGGTACTAACAAGCACGCCAAACCTCTCATGTGGAGCAATGCACGGCCAACCAAACTATTCAAACCACACAACGGCCAGCAAGGAATGTTCCAAAAGTATTTTATTAGAAAAGTACACATAGGATATAAAAATATATCCTGCTCCAAACCGGTTTCGGTTCCCCTTCTTCAGTGGAGCAAAGAAAAATGAATGAAAAAGCCAACAAAAGCACCTGATACTATTTATAGTATCAGTCAAACCAATCACCCAATCAAAATACAACATAATAAACTGAATAAGACCAACACCCCAGATTGTGATATTCTGGTCTGTGAAGACACAAAATAATGTAAAAACCCATTCAAAAAGAACAAAATCATAAAAATTCATAAAAATAAAAATAATGTGTAAGAAACTTCATGGTGGCATACCTAAATAAAAAACTGAGTATAATGTTGTGGAACATCAATCCAACATGTTAGCTAGTAACCAATCATATATGTCATAAAATAGAAAAAATATATGTTTGATGATCAGCAGGATCAATATGAATGGCCTACATTAATTCAGCATATATATATTTTTTTGTTTTATACAAGATCATGTATATCATGAGAAGAGAAAGATATATATATAATGGTCAACAATATCAATATGAATATGCTATAGGTGGTCATTAATGCCCGGGGGAAATAATGCACCCAGATGTACAATCCAATATTTTTCTTTTTGTGTCAAAATATTTTCCCAACCTTGTTGGTGACTCCTATCACCAACAATCCGATCAATGATAGTAAACTTGAATTTTGCCGTGGGATGTTTAACTGTATGTAGGCAAAGAGCATTAGTGGTTTTCTTGTTTCTAATATTACTCCTGTGTTCCCCAATTCTGATTTTGAGAGGCCGAGAAGTCTTGCCCACATAAAATGCAGAACATTGACAAGTGGCAAGATATATCACCCAACTCATTGAACAGTTCCCGAAAAATTTAAGGTCATAAACCTTACTGGTATTAGCACTGCTAAAGGATTTAGTTTTGTTAATATCCGAACAGGACATACAATGTCCGCAAGGGAAGGTGCCTGTCAGTTCTTTACCCATAATCGTGAGCTGTTTGTACCGTGCCCCTCCACTACCATGATGTTTGAAATGTGAAAACATGGAACTTAAAGTTTTACCCTTTCTGTAAGAAAATTGACAACGTGTCCCAAGATGTTGTCTAAGAATATCATTAGCCATCAAGATATTCCAATTTCTGTCCACCACTCCTCTGATAATCTGATTATTCCTGCCACATGTAGTAACCAATCTCAAGACCTCATCACCTTTTTTGTTTTTCTGATGGTCCTGGTATTGTAAAAGCTGGTCCCTAGTTTGTTTATCAGACCAATATTTTGCAGATTTGATATCAAAATCAGAATAACCTCTATCATAAAATCTATTTGCAAGATCCAAACTGGCTGTCTCATAGTCATCCTGACTGGAATTGATTCTTTTGATACGGCAAAATTGAGATTTAGGGATGTTCCGGACAGTGTGGCGGGGATGCATGCTTGAGGCATGTAGCAATGTATTGTATTCAGGATATTTCCTGTATATTTTAGTGCCTAGTGTGTTATCAGGCTTCCTATATACATTAACATCCAAAAATTCAATGTTGGACCTGCTGCTATTGATAGTAAATTCAATGCCCCAAAAATTGCTATTAAGATAATCCACAAATTCTTTAAGATATTCTGCATCCGCCCGCCACACCATCCAACAATCATCAAGATATCTGCGCCAGATATCCATTTCTACAATGTAAATGTTGTGAGATGTATCATAAATTAAGTATTCCTCCAAGTAGGCCATGAACAGATCTGCATATATAGGGGCAAAAGATGCCCCCATAGCAGTGCCTTGTAACTGCCAATAGCATTCACCTTGAAAAAAGAATACATTTTTATTCAAGACATGCTCACACATGCAGATCAAAAGTGTGTTGAATCCCGGACGATATAGATTGGATTTTTCAAGCCAGTATTGTAATGCTTGGAGACCTGCCCAATGAGGGATGCTGGTGTATAATGATTTCACATCCAATGTGCAAAGTAGCCAATTGGGTTCGATTTCAGTCTCTGCTATGATTTGTAAAAATTGTGTGGTATCCTTGATTCTAGCTCTTACGTGGATAAGCAGTGGTTTCAAATATTCTGTCAAGAAAGCTGAAAGTGGTTCAGTTAAAGAACCATGACCAGACACAATAGGACGGCCAGGTGGGGAGGTCAAGGATTTGTGTATTTTCGGCAGTAAGTAAAGTATCTGTTTGTTTGGATCCTTTACTGTCAAATGTTTGACAATGGTGTTGGACAAAATACCATTCTCAACTGCACTACTCAGGAACTTATCAATCTCCATTTTAAAAGTAGTGGTCGGATCAATGTCCATTTTCATATAACATTTGTTGTCAGATAACTGTCGTAATCCTTCCTGTGTATAGTAATCCATATCCAAAACAACTACTGCCCCACCTTTATCCGCCTTAACAATTGCAATATCATTGTTATTTCTTAATTCCTCAAGTGCCTGTCTTTCAGTCTGCTGAATGTTATCTGGGAGAATATTGAAGCCATAAGGTGGAAAATGTAGGTCCCTAAGTACAGCCTGTTGAAAAGCTGTAACATGCATATTGGCAGGAGGTTGAAATGTAGATTTTAAAACCTAAAATCAGTAGATCTTTGAGCTGTGTTGTTCACCTTATCAGAAAAGAATATCTTTAGATTTAAACAGCAAAATTCCAAAACATCATTTACTGTTTGATATTGATCACAAAAGAAGCCAGGTACAAACCCTAAGCCTTTATTGAGTATTTTTTCTTGTTCCAATGTTAACTGAACCTTAGACAAATTAAGCACATTATGAAAAGTAGTTTCATCTATTTTAGAAAAGCTTGAACTATTCCATCCTTTGATTCCAAATCTGGACCTATTGTGGTGTTTCCTCCCCTTCTTCTTACCCCAAAGGGGTAGGTATGTTACTTCTTTTTGTGAGGTGAATGGTCAGAGGTAATACCCTCACTATCAGTGGGGAAGACTCATCACCGTATAGGTCTGCTCCTATTTTTAAGAATTGGTCTGGGTGGTTTCTAGTTCTCGCCCTTCCCCATAGACATATCCTTAAATCTCACTGACTTCTGAAGTTCAAACCCTGGCATAATCATTCGATTAAACTTTTTAACTTTTCTATCTTTCGTCAATTTGTCATACTGAGTCAGTTCTTTAGATAAATTATTACTATTCGATTCAAATTGTTTACAAATACTGCTTAAATCTTTAATCTCAGCAATATTTGAATCTATTGTCCTTTCATAGTAATCTGACAATATTTGTACAAACTTTATAGATCCTTCTTGAACTGCCTCAAACCACTCATTGGTCAGCCTCTCTTCAGATCTGCTGACCATGGAATTCTAAGTCCACATGGTACTAATTTTTTATGTAAATAGGCCTTAAAAGATGCCAAATATTTGCTCTCCTTAAGGGCTTTCTCCAAATCAAAAGGCAGATTGGCATCCATTACTAGAGGCAGTCTGTGGATCCATGATATTGTTGCTTGAGATGGATTCCAGTCCAAAGACATGGATATCCTCTCTATCAGCACACATACCTTGCAAAATACTGTCCAGATTCATGGTGAACTGACCCAGCAGGACCTAAATAGAACAGGATGCGGTGCCAGAACAGGAAACAAACCCAAAAGACACCTACTCTAAAATGGTAGGAGTAAACTGAATCCAATTGGTATAGAGTGTATAAAGTAAATACCAGTATCTCAGGGGAAGCACCAACTATACAATGTCCAACTGTATCAAAAAACAGTGCTGACCAAAATGAGCTAAGTCCAAGATTAGCAAACCTCCCCTTGGGACATGAGTATCAATGACCAAATCAAGAAATGAATGATAGTGATGAATGATAGGTAGAGTCAATATAGAGATCACTTGTTTAAAACATCATCAGATCATAAATCCTATCTGATAGTTCTTAACGACATTATATAAAATATCAGCATGGTAACCAACAACTGACAATTGGGTATATACATAAGTGATACAGTACCAGTCTGAAATATTAATATCTACATAAAAAAAGTATCAGCCTTATATCACAATAGGTATAATAGGACCAATTGTTGTGTATTAGTACAAATGTTGGATATAATAGGTTGTTCTAATAGTACCATAAAGTTCAAGGGGTCAAAAACTGTATAAATACCTTTATGGTATTTTATCTGGCATCAAACCTGTATATCCCTAGTACAATAACAGATATATAGACCACAATATAATAGTGATATCATCCTATACTGTATCTATATAATATGAATGATGTGTCTAGTATTACCATATGACTAAAGGACCTATAAACCATACAAGAATAATAATATACCTATATGGCACTACCTTGGTCCAATAAACCACTTCAATATCACAGGTAATATATCTGATAAATTATCAAAAATCAAAAATCAAAGAACACGGGTCAAAGAATACACAAACACCACCCCAAAGTAGGCCTATGATGGTGTTACCACATAAAATAGCTTAATGCATCCAGTTGAAAAATAGGCCCAATGATGAATAAAAATCATCAGAAGCTTAATAATGTAAAAATAGATGGAATACCCTAGACGATTCTGTCATAATCCCGCCGTGGCATCAGGTAAGGACCACTCCCAAACAGAATTACATGTGTACAATAGAACAAAAGTGCCTTTAGTACATGTAAAATAGAAGGTTATCAACAAAAAAATGTGTAATCCAAATAGTATACAACATAGACCAGCAACCATAATACTGGTATCTTAGTGTATCAAGAAATGTGACTGAGACCAAAGGCTCACTCAACAAATCACCTTGCACTCCCGTGAATACATGAAATGTAATCAAAAACGCTGACGCCTAATAATAAAACATTCCTGATATTAACCTCAAGCATAGACAAATCCCTACCAGACTTGCATATATAACCCCAAAGTGCATTAATTGTATGTAGATACCATACTAGCCACAAAATGGATGTCCAATCCTAATGTTGTACAAAGTAAGTAGACCAAAAAAAGCAAAAAATGGGACTGAGACCAAAAGGTACTCAGAAACACATTACACTCTAAAACATTAACGCCTGATAATGAACCCTTCTTGGTAATTACAAAAGTAAATAAAGTAAATTATACAACATGCAAGTCCTTGTTGACAAAATAAGTCCTTATTCTTCATCCGTAGCGCCCATCATGATTCCATGCCAAAGGGGCACTGAACTGAAAACCGAGAAGTTGCTATAATATGGTTTTCAAAGACAAAAATGACATCCGTAGTACACATGTAATCCGTTTGACACATTCACATTCGCTGACCCTTGTTCTTTGATTTTTGATTTCTGATAATTTATTTGATATATTACCTGTGATATTGAAGTGGTTCATTGGACCAAGGTAGTGCCATATAGGTATATTATTATTCTTGTATGGTTTATAGGTCCTTTAGTCCTTTAGTCATATGGTAATACTAGACACATCATTCATATTATATAGATACAGTATAGGATGATATCACTATTATATTGTGGTCTATATATCTGTTATTGTACTAGGGATATACAGGTTTGATGCCAGATAAAATACCATAAAGGTATTTATACAGTTTTTGGCCCCTTGAACTTTATGGTACTATTAGAACAACCTATTATATCCAACATTTGTACTAATACACAACAATTGGTCCTATTATACCTATTGTGATATAAGGCTGATACTTTTTTTATGTAGATATTAATATTTAAGACTGGTACTGTATCACTTATGTATATACCCAATTGTCAGTTGTTGGTTACCATGCTGATATTTTATATAATGTCGTTAAGAACTATCAGATAGGATTTATGATCTGATGATGTTTTAAACAAGTGATCTCTATATTGACTCTACCTATCATTCATCACTATCATTCATTTCTTGATTTGGTCATTGATACTCATGTCCCAAGGGGAGGTTTGCTAATCTTGGACTTAGCTCATTTTGGTCAGCACTGTTTTTTGATACAGTTGGACATTGTATAGTTGGTGCTTCCCCTGAGATACTGGTATTTACTTTATACACTCTATACCAATTGGATTCAGTTTACTCCTACCATTTTAGAGTAGGTGTCTTTTGGGTTTGTTTCCTGTTCTGGCACCGCATCCTGTTCTATTTAGGTCCTGCTGGGTCAGTTCACCATGAATCTGGACAGTATTTTGCAGGGTATGTGTGCTGATAGAGAGGATATCCATGTCTTTGGACTGGAATCCATCTCAAGCAACAATATCATGGATCCACAGACTGCCCCCTCTAGTAATGGATGCCAATCTGCCTTTTTTGATTTGGAGAAAGCCCTTAAGGGGCTCAGAGCAAATATTTGGCATCTACGTCTTTTTAAGGCCTATTTACATAAAAAATTAGTACCACGTGGACTTAGAATTAAGTTAAAGCCCATGGTCAGCAGATCTGAAGAGAGGCTGACCAATGAGTGGTTTGAGGCAGTTCAAGAAGGATCTATGAAGTTTGTACAAATATTGTCAGATTACTATGAAAGGACAATAGATTCAAATATTGCTGAGATTAAAGATTTAAGCAGTATTTGTAAACAATTTGAATCGAATAGTAATTATGGCATGTTGGTGGCCAATTTATCTAAAGAACTGACTCAGTATGACAAATTGACGAAAGATAGAAAAGTTAAAAAGTTTAATCGGGACGTCAATGATTATGCCAGGGGACGCCCCTTTGAACTTCAGAAGTCAGTGAGATTTAAGGATATGTCTATGGGGAAGGGCGGTGCGAGAACTAGGAAACGACCCAGACCAATTCTTAAAAATAGGGAGCAGACCTATACCAGTACCTCGGGTGATGAGTCTTCCCCCACTGATAGTGAGGGTATTACCTCTGACCATTCACCTTACAAAAAAAGAAGTAACATACCTACCCCTTTTGGGGTAAGAAGAAACGACGCGGGGGGAGGAAACACCACAATAGGTCCAGATTTGGAATCAATGGATGGAATAGTTCAAGCTTTTCTAAAATAGATGAAACTACTTTTCATAATGTGCTTAATTTGTCTAAGGTTCAGTTAACATTGGAACAAGAAAAAATACTCAATAAAGGCTTAGGGTTTGTACCTGGCTTCTTTTGTGATCAATATCAAACAGTAAATGATGTTTTGGAATTTTGCCGCTGTTTAAATCTAAAGATATTCTTTTCTGATAAGGTGAACAACACAGCTCAAAGATCTACTGATTTTAGGTTTTTAAAATCTACATTTCAACCTCCTGCCAATATGCATGTTACAGCTTTTCAACAGGCTGTACTTAGGGACCTACATTTTCCACCTTATGGCTTCAATATTCTCCCAGATAACATTCAGCAGACTGAAAGACAGGCACTTGAGGAATTAAGAAATAACAATGATATTGCAATTGTTAAGGCGGATAAAGGTGGGGCAGTAGTTGTTTTGGATATGGATTACTATACACAGGAAGGATTACGACAGTTATCTGACAACAAATGTTATATGAAAATGGACATTGATCCGACCACTACTTTTAAAATGGAGATTGATAAGTTCCTGAGTAGTGCAGTTGAGAATGGTATTTTGTCCAACACCATTGTCAAACATTTGACAGTAAAGGATCCAAACAAACAGATACTTTACTTACTGCCGAAAATACACAAATCCTTGACCTCCCCACCTGGCCGTCCTATTGTGTCTGGTCATGGTTCTTTAACTGAACCACTTTCAGCTTTCTTGACAGAATATTTGAAACCATTGCTTATCCACGTAAGAGCTAGAATCAAGGATACCACACAATTTTTACAAATCATAGCAGAGACTGAAATCGAACCCAATTGGCTACTTTGCACATTGGATGTGAAATCATTATACACCAGCATCCCTCATTGGGCAGGTCTCCAAGCATTACAATACTGGCTTGAAAAATCCAATCTATATCGTCCGGGATTCAACACACTTTTGATCTGCATGTGTGAGCATGTCTTGAATAAAAATGTATTCTTTTTTCAAGGTGAATGCTATTGGCAGTTACAAGGCACTGCTATGGGGGCATCTTTTGCCCCTATATATGCAAATCTGTTCATGGCCTACTTGGAGGAATACTTAATTTATGATACATCTCACAACATTTACATTGTAGAAATGGATATCTGGCGCAGATATCTTGATGATTGTTGGATGGTGTGGCGGGCGGATGCAGAATATCTTAAAGAATTTGTGGATTATCTTAATAGCAATTTTTGGGGCATTGAATTTACTATCAATAGCAGCAGGTCCAACATTGAATTTTTGGATGTTAATGTATATAGGAAGCCTGATAACACACTAGGCACTAAAATATACAGGAAATATCCTGAATACAATACATTGCTACATGCCTCAAGCATGCATCCCCGCCACACTGTCCAGAACATCCCTAAATCTCAATTTTGCCATATCAAAAGAATCAATTCCAGTCAGGATGACTATGAGACAGCCAGTTTGGATCTTGCAAATATATTTTATGATAGAGGTTATTCTGATTTTGATATCAAATCTGCAAAATATTGGTCTGATAAACAAACTAGGGACCAGCTTTTACAATACCAGGACCATCAGAAAAACAAAAAAGGTGATGAGGTCTTGAGATTGGTTACTACATATGGCAGGAATAATCAGATTATCAGAGGAGTGGTGGACAGAAATTGGAATATCTTGATGGCTAATGATATTCTTAGACAACATCTTGGGACACGTTGTCAATTTTCTTACAGAAAGGGTAAAACTTTAAGTTCCATGTTTTCACATTTCAAACATCATGGTAGTGGAGGGGCACAGTACAAACAGCTCACGATTATGGGTAAAGAACTGACAGGCACCTTCCCTTGCGGACATTGTATGTCCTGTTCGGATATTAACAAAACTAAATCCTTTAGCAGTGCTAATACCAGTAAGGTTTATGACCTTAAATTTTTCGGGAACTGTTCAATGAGTTGGGTGATATATCTTGCCACTTGTCAATGTTCTGCATTTTATGTGGGCAAGACTTCTCGGCCTCTCAAAATCAGAATTGGGGAACACAGGAGTAATATTAGAAACAAGAAAACCACTAATGCTCTTTGCCTACATACAGTTAAACATCCCACGGCAAAATTCAAGTTTACTATCATTGATCGGATTGTTGGTGATAGGAGTCACCAACAAGGTTGGGAAAATATTTTGACACAAAAAGAAAAATATTGGATTGTACATCTGGGTGCATTATTTCCCCCGGGCATTAATGACCACCTATAGCATATTCATATTGATATTGTTGACCATTATATATATATCTTTCTCTTCTCATGATATACATGATCTTGTATAAAATAAAAAAATATATATATGTTGAATTAATGTAGGCCATTCATATTGATTCTGCTGATCATCAAACATATATTTTTTCTATTTTATGACATATATGATTGGTTACTAGCTAACATGTTGGATTGATGTTCCACAACATTAGACTCAGTTTTTTATTTAGGTATGCCACCATGAAGTTTCTTACACATTATTTTTATTTTTATGAATTTTTATGATTTTGTTCTTTTTGAATGGGTTTTTACATTATTTTGTGTCTTCACAGACCAGAATATCACAATCTGGGGTGTTGGTCTTATTCAGTTTATTATGTTGTATTTTGATTGGGTGATTGGTTTGACTGATACTATAAATAGTATCAGGTGCTTTTGTTGGCTTTTTCATTCATTTTTCTTTGCTCCACTGAAGAAGGGGAACTGAAACCGATTTGGAGCAGGATATATTTTTATATCCTATGTGTACTTTTCTAATAAAATACTTTTGGAACATTCCTTGCTGGCCATTGTGTGGTTACTATCAGGTACTAAGCCAGACTGGGTACTATCCCCAGAGGTGGATGGATGTACACTGGACACAGGTCCCTGCTGGGACTGTCCAGAGCCACGTGCACGTGGTCTTCTAGGACGTTCTATGGACAGCCCACCCCAACAATACTGGGGCTGGTACTGGCACTACGGGAGCGGCTGTGGTTTAAGGGACATCCGCTGGGACTGCCAGCTGCTGATGTTGCTGGCATACGTCCACGTTGATGACTCAACCGTCCCGCACTGTCCTGACACATGGACATGACATTGCGGAGGATATCTAATGTCTCTCCCCAAATCTATCAGTGACCTCGGTGTAATGACGCATGGCACCTGCTAGGTCACGGATACTGTCAATGATGGCAGTGTTATGTTCCCTCTGTGCCCTTAGTCCCTGTCTGGTGTACCATTCCATACATGCCTGTGCCTCCATGACAGCCTAGAACATGCGTGACATTGTCAGTCCTGTGGCATGTCTGCCAGTGGCATGATGAGCAGCAGTGCTCCTACGAGAACCCCTGGACATCTGCCTATGTGGTACCCTTCCAGACATCTGGGTATGGCTGCTGTGTTGGGATGCATGTGCCACGGATACCACACTGTCCTGGCCAATGCAAACTGTACGCTGTCCCTCAGCTATGGGCATTGGTGATGGATGTATTGGAAGTATGACTGCATGCATGGATGGGGTGGACAGCTGTGTACTGTCGATTGGTGGCCCAACAACAGACCCTGGCAAACATGTATGTGCCTCAACACACCTATCATCAGTATCACTGTTTTGCTTGGTGACATCAGTTTCCCTGCTGCAGTGAACCAGCCCAAGGTCAGCACCTGTGAGAGGAAGACAGGAAGCACACTTTATGATCTGTACATGATGTCAGCACACATGCACACATGAACACATGCACACATGCGCACATGAACACATGCACACATGAACACATGAACACATGCACACATTAGCACATGCACACATGCACACAAATGCACTCATCACTAAAACACACACACACACACACACACACACACACACACACACACACACACACACACACACACACACACACCACCACCAGCAATCCAGAACATACTCAATAGTGGGTGATGGTGGGGTACAGTATCACAAGGCAAACAATAATATCACACATGTCAGCATGCAGGACATGTGTTTTCCAACAGCATGCAGTGCAGGTGTTGGCAGCCCTTGCCAATAAGACTATACATGTCTTTGATGCATGTGTGTTGTTGTTCACTGATTGGCCTCACCCTGGAATGCACTGTGTGCATGGGCACGACAGTGCTGTGCAAGTATTATAGGCTCTGCAATGTTCTGTGCATCATCTCTCACAGGTATACATACCATGGCTGGATGTGTATATGTGTGTCACATAGATAACCATTTCTGATTAGAGCATCTGTGTGTTCATCAGATAATTGTGGATACAGGATTAGCACACGCATGCTATGTATACACACAGGATGAGTGGTGCATGTTTACCTGATGGAATACCGTTGCTCAACATGGCCATTGTACAGTGGTTATGGTGAGTGTAGGACATTTTGTGGACATGCCAGTGCCAGACATGACATGGCATGCTACAGCACAACTGCAACATTAAACATCACACAGACACAGTGTGTGTCATGTGACCTATACACTCAATAGCATTACAAGACATATATGTGTCACTTTGTACAAATGGTGATTGCTATGCATATTGTGTATAGGTGCCTATGTTTGCAGACACACAACACTGAGGTGCATAGCAGGTAATGCTATGTGTGGTACTGAGGTCACTGTAATTGGATGGGGTGTACTACCATGAGCCATCATCATGCAGCATCATGTGGTCACTCAAGGCTACTAATGTGTGCCAGACCAGCACATACCATGCTGTACCGGAACTGCAGTACCATGGCTACATTCACCATTTCACAGCCAGTTGTTACATGGGTTTGTAAGGTGCACAGTAGGGGGCATTGCGTACCATGAATGTGTAATGTGTCAAAGAGTGTCGCACAGCCACATGTGAGGCATCTACCCCTCAGGTATATTATGTGTGCTGTGTGGATGAAGTGTGGGATACTGTAGTATGACCTTACAGCGGCCATCTGAATATGCCATGTGTAGCATGTTAATGTGTACTGTGTATGACAGTGTTGTGTATGTTGTGTGCATGTGTATCAACTCTGCCTTGCCAATGTCCACATCAGTGTTGCCACAATTCTGTGGAATGCTCTGTGGATTGTATGTGTTATAGGCAGCTATCCACATTACTGTGATGTGCATAGTCTCACAGCAAACATGCACAGCATGCATTATGCATATGTGTGTTACGTGTACATGGCCTACACCTCACCTATGACATGCACATTTAATTAGCAGTAGTAAATGTAGAACACCCTCACCAGCATGGGTTGGCTGCCTTGCTGTCACACCAGACAGACCTACAAGGATATGAGACACTTTGTCAGTGGCAATAACTGTGGCATTGCTACTGTGTGTTTGCAATCGTACAGTAGTACAACGGTTGACAGTCACAGGCCTACAGATTGTATTCCTAATTATTACCATTGCACAACACCAGGCACCACATCATCTCACTACACAGTACACATCTCACATAAGCATGCTGTAACAATTGAGGTAACAGTAGTCTACAGCTATGCCATGTTACCTGCACGCTCCATGTCAACTTGCTGGGTGACTTCGGCCTCTCTGATGACACACGTTAGTTGTTGGGGTTGTTGTTGGTCAGGAGCCACCTGGCTCAGGAGCAGCTCCTCCACTCTGGTGAGGGGGGGGTAGATGGTTACCCCCCCCACCTGTGGCAAGCTGCTGTCTGCGAATATCAGATGCACGCTGCCGGACATGTCTAATTAAATCACTGCAGTGATGACATACCTTTTCATATGTCCGGTTATGAATGCCTATGTCATTTACCCAACGGACAAGCACTTGCCACAGCGCAGTCTGCTCATGCTGGTCCTGGCTGGTTCTAGAGAACAGCAGGGCATACTGCTGCACCAGGCTGGATGTTATGACCTCTTCCTCCGCCGTGCTATAGGTGGGATTACGATGGTGGGACATAGCCCTGGAAGACAATGAAACAATATGTGTGAGCAAGTCATGAGGCACACGTATATTTCTAATGTACAGATATCAATTAACCGCCTCATATAGCAACCTATTGGCTGTCAGAAGATACACACTTTCAATACCACATGTCAGTACTCAACCCACAGCTGCCTGACAGTGCCTGGCACACTCTATATATACCTAACCATGTTTTGCACAGCAACAAGCTTACATCAGTATGCACACTGTATGCGACAATGCACAGGAGGTATATATCATGCTAATGCATCATGAAAAGTGTAATCCATTGCAATGATTGTAAAGCCCAGTGACAGTATCACCGGTATACCACACTAGTCGTTGATGGCAGACCCCTGCCTAACATATGTGCACATTCATGAATATAGGTGGCATGCTGCTGTACTACACTATACATGTTGCTAGATACGCACCTATATCCTGTAACACACATATGACCAACGCCATGGTACAGGCATACAAACACACATCAGACATACATACCAGACACATAGGTATGGCAACACAGCTGACCTTTACCTATGTACCTTACAGTACTGTGTGTCAGTAGTTACGAGACCGTATGCCTGAGGTATGTAATCTATGAGGACTACAGGGAACACATGGAACAGTGGTTCCAATCAATGTGGACGTAGACCATATTGTACTGTTTAGGCATACAGCCTCAGGTAGTACTACAGTTCATACAGGGGTTGGAATCGCCAGCAGTAACACTCAATAAGCATGCATGTACTGCTTTGGCCTACAGTGGTCACCCCAGTCGACAACAAGGGACTATGTCAGAACGTATGGCATACTGCTTTTTCAGCCTAGCAATTGTATACACATCTTTTGCTGGGATCACAGCTAGGACACATAATACCATGACAGAAACAGTTTCCCACTAAGCTATCACACATAAACCAAACTCTGACACATTCACCAACACATTCACCATCACACTGAAACTCACATAGCAATTATTGCAACAAGTACATGTGGGTGTGTATCACTTCATAGGTAGGTAAGAGACTATTGGCCCTAGGGCCTATAGAAGCCTAGCCATACACTACTCTGGCCTTTGACACACAGGTCATTGCATTTCATGTGGCCCTGTCAAGCAGAGACACAGAGGTGAATGCCTGGGTGTATTTACTATCTCCTACACAGTCTTCATGATTATTTATGATGACTGCTAATTAGGAGCTTTGTTTGCTATGGAGAGTTGGTTTGTTCCAGAGTATGGGATGTCTCTGAGATGGGAATGTATCCCTCCAGCATGTGCTGTTTATTGTGGCCAGAAGGTTTGGGTCCCTAGAGCGTGTAGCATGTAGAGATTGTGATCTGTTTATGTGCAGCATGTCCAACAGCTCTGGTTTTTGCATAGCTTAGTATGTTAGGCAGAGGTCACCTCTGGGTAGGCGGTATGTGACACAGTGTAGTTGTGGGTTTGTGAGATGGTCTGCATAGGGCATCTGTTTGAGGCTGGTATTACTCTTTGTGAGGTATGCCTTTGTCATTTCCAGTTGCTGTGGATGTCTTGTGAGGTACATACCACATGGGGCATTATACTCTATAATGGGCTTTATGTGTGATGAGTAGAGGGGAACACTGACCTATATTTCCCTGGATGACACACCTTTTGTGATGAGGTGTGGCAAGTAGACAGATTACATGACTAGTGTGTCACTGTGTTTATCGAAGTTGAGGCTACAGTCCACCTGTGTCCCATGGTCTCTTATCACAGTTTCGGTGTTAGGTAGACTACCACCTATGTGGTAGTTCATGGGTACGGAGTCTTTGCCAGAAGGGATGCCAATGCAGTTTCAACATTGAGCTTGAGTCCATGGCTTTGTCACCAGCCATCTATCGGAGTAATTATGACCCTGTCTTTCTCTCTCTCTCTCTATATATATATATATATATATATATATATATATATATATATATATATATATATATATATATATATACACACACACACACACACACACACACATAAATATAAACATACATTGGTGTACATATAGATATCCATATAGGCACATATCCTGTCCACCTTTCATGGTGGCAATATCAATTTTGTGAAGGTTGTGAGGTATACTGTTATGTACTAATATTGCACTGTGTTGTGCGGAATGCATTGAAGGTGTTCTTAGCACATGTAGCTTTAGCAGGCCTCACTGGCTGCAACACTGCAAACCTGTCAATTCATACCCACAGCGTTTAACCACCACATGTCATATACCAGCACTGTATGCTGTCTTGTTTGCCACACACTACAACCTACATAGAAGTATGCACATGACAACCTTCAACAACATATATATGTCCACCCTTCACAAACAGTTACAGTATGTCCCTTGCTCTATGCACATGTACAGATGCTAATATATCTGACACAGACAGATCTCTCCATATGTGTATGCCATACACACACAAGGTCCACACTGTTGTAAGTCCATGGATCTCACAGCTGACCTGCTGGGCCTTGCTGCAACATGGACAGGAGTCTCATGTGAGCACACAGTAATATTAGAGGGTGTATATATAGCTGCAAATGCTAGATTAGCATACTAGCCTGGTACAGCTGTTGCTAGTGCTAAGCTACACTTTAATATGACTATCATGCATTTGTTACTCTGTCACATCCTTGTTTATATAACTGTATGCAATACTCCCCCAAACAGCAATTGTACACACTACTGTACAGAACAGAGATAACATGGATCAGATGTTTGACATTTAATGATGAACTACATATATCACAGTCATATCCCACTGCACACACCTACACACTGATTTCTCCATGGCAGTAGTTATGCAGGGCATCTGTGCATAGATACGTACTGCTGCCGCATATGGATGATTCTAAGTATGTAGAGTACTCTTCTAAAACATCTACTACATGCCAGTAAATACATATCAGTTACATACCTTTACTGTGTATGGGTTTGTATTATTAAATTCTGTGTGTGTAGTAATAAAATATTGTTTTATATGTTTTTTTTTTTTTTTTTGCTGTTGCTGTTGTTGTTGCCAGTGTCTGTCTGTCTGTCTGTGTGTGTCTGTGTGTCACTCTTTCTTGCTTGCTTGCTTGGTTTCTCACTCTCTCTCCCCCTCTCTCCGTGGCTGCAAAGAAACGATTGCATGTGTGGACAGCAAGTACAGCCTGCTTTTAGAGGTATCTGCACATGTGCATGTGATGGCCTCTGCACCAATTGGTGGCCACCATTTGTTAATTGCATGCAGCCTGCTGTGTGGTGATTGCAGTACTCACTGTCATAGCAACCCAATGCTATAAATTGCTAGGTCAGGTAGGCGTAGGCCTTTCAGCTTTCCAAAGTTGGGACCATGCTTGTTTGCTGTGGACACCGTATTGTAAGTCAGAAGGTTGGTATACTTCGTCTAAATGTTGCTAAGAGTGTAGCCAGTTATTTGTATGTTGTACTCAGACCTGAATGTTGCCTCTTCCAGTACACAGTTGACAGTATAGAACTGTACCCACCCCTAGAAATGCTAACACAAGATACATGGGAGTATGGAGTTTATTTACAACATCTACAATGACCTGCCATACATATGTAGTTATTGAGATGTTTCCATTTGGCACATGAACTGTTTGGGAACATCTATACTGTGGATATTAATGTACTCACTTCTGCAGTGTTTGTGCTTTTTATTTTTGTTGACATTATCACAGGATGCTCATGAAATTGGACAATTCCAGTACTGAGTATGCCTACCTACATCCTTGCTGTACCTTGAACACACTAGTATTTTGTACATTTGTGTGGGGATTGTCCTGCTATGATACTGTGTGGGGGTTGTGAAGTGCTGCTGTAACAGTATTTACTGCTAGAATGTCTGGTTCTATTATCACTGTCATGTAATGCAATTCCACAACAACTGCTGGTATAGTTCCACAGAACAGGTTTTGTGTTATGGCATTCCTACCTTTCCTTTATATTCACACATTCTGATGCATGATATATATATATATATTTCAGCAACATCTTACTGTATATCTACTGTGGCCTAGTGGTACTTCATGCAGTCTAGTGTGTACAAGGTCCAGGGTTCGAGACTGGCAGTGGTGTTTTATTTTGCTACTGAGCAGAACAAGGCCCCTCATATGCAGGGTGACTAAGGCACTTTTAAGCAGTTATAAGAGTGTTTGCGTGATGCTTAGCAATACTAAGCTAAGCGCACACATGCACACACTCGCTCAAACCCGCTTACTACTGCTTAAAAGTGCTTACTCCCACTAACCCCCGCGCTCATTTCTTTGAAAGAAAATAAAATGGGGAGATAGGAAAGTGGTGAAAAAGGGGCACAAAGAGGGAAAGACAGGGAAAACAGCTCGGGATGTGCAGGACGGTTGTAGGGAAGGTCCATAGCTGCCCATTTCTTTAACAGCAACAGCTGTGCATATATTTGTAATTTGGAGGGAATTTTGATACCTTACACCCCTGAGAGAGGGGTGAGGACAACGAAGTATGTTGTACTGCCAATTGAATTTCAGTGTCTGTGTCCGGCGGACATTTTTGTAAAATGGGCAGCTATGTATGGGGCGTAATATTTCTGCGGGAGCACATTGCCCATTTTTTTTTTCAGGTGAGAGTGAAATGTGAGGTAGGGGAAGTAGGTATGTTGTGGGAGGTAGGTTGGGGAGGTAAACAGACAAGACAAACAAGACGCATACAGGGGTGGAATATGACACATGGGGTGGGTGAACACAATTGACGGGGAAGGATGTTTGGAAATCGCAAGTCCCTGAGCCCACAGATGGTAACAGTGGAACTCAGATCCCCACCCATGGGCAGTCGCCATTACACCTTCACAGCCCGAAGGGTGGCCATGCTGGGGGCTGCATAAGAGGGGCAGGCTCACCCATGAGTTGCACCACTCTTGCCTCGAGCTGGCGTAGGGGATCAGCGACTGTACACCCGATCTCCCTACGCACCACAGCCTAGACTGTTTGGAGGGTGATAGGTGGCCCTCCTCCGGCCACACTTGCACTGGGGGATGAGCCCCGTCCCCTGCAGCTCTTCCACCCAAAGGTGGCACAGGGCCACCGGAGGAGGAGGTCCCGGGCTGGGCACCGAACATGCTGGTGCCAGGTGCCATCGCCAGCTGAGGTGGGAGAGGAGGGTCCACTGGGACCGGCCTTCCCATATGTTCTATGTTTAGCAGGATTTAATAACAATATGGGTTAATAACAGACAACACCATTCCAAATTAGTTGTAACAGCATGCAGTAGTATTCCCATTAACCCAACACACAAGAATTCCAACAGTTGAACAGTAAGCATAACACATGCATATTTAAAACAGCAGTGGACATTCCACCAGCATGCAGGGTTGATTGGTGGCAACAGGCCACCAAGATTGTGGTATGTGAACAGGGCACATGCATCAAAGTACATGCAGATATTTATAAACCAATAGGACATATGTCCCAACAAAGTTTGTCAGATTACACATACCCATTTAGGTGTGGAAAGCCAATTTTTATGACCATAAAGTAGGGTGTAAAAGGATCACTCCATTAACAACTTATATATACTTATAACTTTACTCTACATTCCTACTGACTGCAGGTATATATCCCCTACATGTATTATTACACTAGGCAGTGTCCATTAAATTGTGAAATGGGTTTTGATAGTTGTTTATATACCTGACCTGTATCTGACATACACACTGTTCAGGATGCAGATGTTACTGCTACGTATTTATATATTTCATTTATATTCATATATCTACATATCTGGCTGTCTTCAGGTGACATTATCAGCTACATCTAAACAGACCCCTACATTTCTAGCAGCACACTGACATTTGTGGGGACACAATCACAAGCTACTCATGTGCCAGATTAACCTGTACATGCTAGCCATGAGCCAACAGTTGAGGACTGTATATATGCTTAAGAGCTACTGGCATTCCTTTCATCCACTTTATATGAACCTACACAGATGTGGATTGACAGCACTTAATACAACTGTACTATTTCCATAATGCAAGGGTACAACAACATATCAAAGAAAGTGACACGAACACAGTCCAGGAATTATACCTTTATTAATTACATTACACACTTTTGTAGTGGCTCTCTCATTCATTTCATATTTTGGTGCAGCAGAATACTTTTATTCCAGACTTATTATACCTTTATTAATGGGTTACAACACTTTTTTCACGCTCTCTCACTTATTTTATATTACAATACATGCAGAGACTTTATTCAAGACTTATTTATACCTTTATTGATGGGTTACAACACTCTTTTTCAGGCTCTCTCACTTATTTTATATAATAATACATGCAGAATAATTACTAACCTGCCTGGTGGTGCAGCCTTAGCAGCCTATCTGCATAGGCTTGCTGATTCGCAGCACGGACACCTGCAGCTGTGAAGTAAATGAAGGGATATTGAGACATACCTATCCATTATATAGACTACAATAGCATTTCTTACATACTTCATTCCATGGCTGCCTAGTCAGTAGTGGGGCATCTTGCATGTCATGGGCCTCCTGTATCCATCGGTTCAGTTGGTCCTGCTTCCATCTCTTCAGGTCTGCATGGTGGTGACAGACCTGCTCACCAGTCCGAGGGACACCTGTGGCACTGGTGAGATCATGAGCTAACCGGTTCCAAGCCTCCGCTTTGTACTCCGTCCCTTGAAACTGGCCCTGCAGGAGTCTTGACTCATGATGGTGAACAAGGAGCCAAACCATGTATTTTGACTCCTCGATGCCCCACCGTTGCGCTCAAAAGCGAGTACCCTCTCCAGCACCAGCCATTCTGACTGCAGATGGGAGCTACAACCAGTTATGGAGAGTATTCCCGCCTATGAAGCTTAAATATGCCTCATTTCCCGCACTTATTTGTGATTGGCCATTTTTGAAAAACTCTCAGCTAACAGCAAACCTGCTTAGCAATGGTTAAACTTCCGTTTATAAGTATATGTATGTTAACAGTGCATGTTTATGCTATACTGTCATGGCTTAGTGGTTCAGTACTTTGATTATGGTGCACAGTGTCCCGGGTTCGAGCCTTGTCATTGCTTTTTATTTTACTACTATCCAGACAGGCTAGGGGGTGTAGCTGTGTTTAGGCGACTTTGCTCAACTTTGCTCTACGTTGCTCCACGTTGCCCGACGGTGCGCTGGTTAGCGGGGTGCGCAGCTCCACACAAACCTATTGAGCTAGGTAAACCACTGCTTAGCTATGGGCAACTATACTGCGCTGGGTACAACGCTGCTTAGCTATGGGCATTTATATCTCAATATCCTTAATGCTGCTTACCTTCTTATATTTATATATATACATTTTGTTCACTAATACATAGGCCATTTCAATGCTTTTTACTAAAATTTCATTCATATATGTCAGGAATTATTTTATATACTAATTTAAAACATAAAATAGAAAGGGGAGTGGTGGGACTAGAACCAGGAATTCCTCCTCTTTGTGCGAAAGCTCTACCACTACGCTATTTCTATTTGGCTTAATTTGCATAAACATTTCTTATTATGCTCTTCGATGTCGGAATTGCTAACTGTAGCTAAGCAATGGGCACACCCGCGCAATCACTCGCAAATACGGGCAGCTATATCGGGAATTATAAAAGAAAACTTAAAGGTTTACATTTTAAAATTACAAAGGGGTTTAGTATGTGGGGATGTGTAGTGTTTGCAATGTGTACATTTCAGCGGACTCGCTCATTGCACTTGTCATTTTCACATTTATATAGTTGCAGGGGAGTGGATATTTGGACTGCTCGGCAGTCCGACATGCCCTCTGCAGTCTTACACGCTCCATGTTAGCCTTCCAGTTGAGTCAGCGCACCCTCATGAATATGCATGGCGTGCTGATGTCATCCTGTTAGACTGCCGTTTCCATGTAAGACTTATTTAGTCTTACACGGAGGATTACTGAATCTCCCCCATTAAGTAATTTTTCATTTATAGGAATGTTTTTTTTTTTTAGCATCTTGGAAAGTGTTGTATTACCTATGACCATTATGTCATTGTTAGGATCACCCCTGGCAAACCTGCCTGAGAAAAAGGGCCAAACAGGCAGTGATTCAAAATGTCCCTCATAATGGCCCAGGTAAGAATCAGAGATCCTTGACCAGAATAGATGTAGCAGAACCCACCATGAAGCCAGCCTTGAGGTGCTATTCACTAGCTAACACTTTGTGCTCAAATGATCCATACATCCTGGCCAGGGTCAGTCTGAAAGTGTGCATGGAGCCATGAGGGTTCACCATTTGCATGGTGAAGAGTGATGGGTAGGACACAATGTGGGTTAGATCCTACCATTGGAAGTTGACTCCTGGGATGTAGAACCTGATTTCACTGAAATGGAAGAAATGCAAGTGTATTAATGTGTATGAGGTTACAAAGTACCATCTGGATTTAGTTGATCTTACCTTTATGTACAGCATTGCCTTTTGAACCAGACTTCTGAAGGTGGTAACATTCCTTTCATGCTTTGGAGTTGACCTTCAGGAGAGGCTCTGGGTAGGTGCTGAGGTATTGATAAGTCTCAAGCTTGGTGCTGTACATTATTACCAGTAAATGAGACAGTCATCTCTGTGTGACTTCAGGTTGCAGAAATCACCTACAGAGTATTTAGCTTTCTTAGAAATCATTGTTGTAATGCTCAACCTGCTACTACCTACTGAATCAATAGCTCTGCTAGGCGGCTTCAATGTTCAGTGCAGGGATGCATGGAGATGCCAGGAGGCGAGTGTTTGGTAGAAAAGGCTTACCTAGTGTGAATCTGAATGCTGAATTATTTTTAGACCGATGTGCTACTCATGGATTCTCCATAGCAAAAAAAATAGTGTTCAAACATAAGGAGCTTCTATGTGTTTGTGGTACCAGAAAATATCGGCTAGTCTTTGACTGAATTTGTATTCATGTACTCAGACCTGAGGCCTTATATTCTAGGCCATCAAGTCAATAGTGGTACTGAGTTGTCAATTGTTTACCATCTGGTGGTGAATTAGGTCATATGGCTGGGACAGCAACCGGACAGACTAGGAAAACTCAAATGTTTAGTGACAGTATCCTGGGAATGTGCAGTTAGTGCTTCTGTGTGGGGTGTGTTCAATTCCCACCCACGGAGAAACTTTTCAGAACAGGGATGTGTATTCTGAAAAGACCATGCTCAGACCCTCAGTAATTAAGGGAATGGCAAGGAGCAGTGTCGGACAGGTGGTTGGTGTCTAACATTATGTTAGCTGTATAAAATGCTTGTAGGCAACAGGGATGGAGGAAGGTGTCAAGTGGAAGAAAGAGGTCTTCTGTAGAGTGTTAGTGTAGGGCTCCAAACTTGGACTAAGACATACCAATGTGATGATGTTAACATATTGCAAGAGGGTCTCACAGCAACAAATTACTAGTGCCAAACTCATGGCTTTAAGTTAAATGCAAACAAATGTATTATCATACCATTCAGCAAAAGCACAGCCCCTACTGATTACCACATCAACAGCAACCCTCTAAGCACATAACCTGTGGTGAGAAACCTGGGTACTCAGGTTGACAACAATCTCACATTCAACCATCATGTAGCGGCAGTGGTCAGAAAAGCCATTTACTTGGTTCATCTCATAAGTAGAGGGATTGCATCTAGAAAAAAAGGAGGTTATTACCTCTCTATACTCCTCCCTCATTAGACCAACAATTGAGTATAACACCCTGTTTGGTATGTACCTCTCCAAACATCTGCACTAACTGGAAAGGCCACAGAAATACCTCACAAAGAGAATCCATGGCCTCCAACACTTGTCTTATGTGGACAGGCTCAAATCCCTTTCAGTTTACTTGGTATCATACAGATTGCTCAGAGGTGATCTGTGTCTCATCTACAAGGCAATATCAGACCCTGCCCTACTAGACATGCTTCATATTAGTAAGTCTAACCCCTTACGCATTACTCACTCAAAAGGCCTCAATCTAATAAGCACAATCAACAAAATTTGCTCAAGTTTGCCTCCCAGAGGCTGCCCTGTCTCTGGAATAGACTTGCCATACATGTCAAACAGAGTACCTCGCTGACTCTCTTCAAGTGCAACCTTGATGAGTGGATGGGAAACCACAAATTTATCTCAGGGGTTTCACCTGTGTCTCTCATTGACAAGGGTGATAGGTGCTTACGGAGGTGTCTTTTTTGGGGATAAACCCTTAGCTAGGCTTGTAAGGGTCACAGGGCTATTAGCCTAGTAACTTCCTATGATCCTATGATCCTATGAACATGTAAGGAAGGCAGCTGTTGCAGTAGTTACTGACATCAATGCCCAAGTATTGGAGGAGTTTGGCAAGTCTATGCTGTTGACTTTCTGGTTCCCATAAATAGATTCTGGCAAACTATGTAGTGTGTTGTGAGTTAGAACAGGATATTTCCCACACCATTCTTAAGAATGGAGGAACACTAAACAACTGTAAACACTGTTGAGATCTGAAAGAAACACTTTGTGGAATTCCTGCCTCGCTTTTCAAGAACTTAATATCGTTCAGTGTTATTAGACACCATCTTGTTACTCCCAAACAATTTCTACATTGATTTGTATTGAAAATGTCAAATAATTTGTGCATTTGTAACTGCCAAATATCTGTACTTTTGTGAATGTTATTTGTAAATGTCACTTATGTGTACTTTTGTGAATGCCCAAAGGGATCAGGTCATATCTGAAAAAAGGTTCTTAGAACACTACACTGACTCAATTAACAAGGTTTAATAAATAAATAAAAGTACATTTTGCCATAAGGAAACAAGTGAATGTATTAAAAATACTGATAATCTTGGCAGCAATCTTTTATCTTTTGAATACTATAAAACATGAATCAAGTCACTCTAGTGGTATAGAGGGATAAAGTTCTGGCTACAGCCCAGGCAACCTGGATTCAATTAATGGCTTGGACCTGTGATGAAGCAGCAAGGAAGGATAGGCATTGCCATCTCTGGTGGGTGGGTGGTTCCCTAGGCTTCTCCTGTGATGATCCCTAGTGGAGGCTGGGGATGTCACACTGGGAGGCATAGCCCAAAGGGGGAAATAGAGAGGGCACAAAGCTGAGCTGCCATGGAGGCGGGCTAATAGACCACATGTTTCCATTGCAAAAATCCCCCTCCGGGGGAGGAATATAAAACAAGGCATAAAATAAGAAAACTCCCTGTCGGATGTGAACAGCCAGATCCCTCCAAGATGCTCTTAAGTTTCATGTCAGCCCCACCCTTACGAGAGATAGTTTGGGAGTAAAGAGGGTGGCTAGCAGAACTGGTGATGGACATGGGACACTGGGCAAGGAGCTGTAAGATGATGAAGGAGAAAAAAGACCTAAAAAAACAATGAATCAAAAAACAGACAACTTTCTATTCAGTTTTTATTTTTTCATTTTAAAATGTACTTCTTAAAACTGTGTGGGTGGAGTAGTGTCCAAATGCAACAACACAAAAACATTCATTAATTCAGTGATATTCACTACTCAGATCCATAAGGGAGCTGGCAAGAAATAGGCATAAATTCAGAGAACCAGACCTAGATGGGAATGTGGATGCCAATCTATCAATGGACACACCCACACACATGCACACGCACACGCGCGCACACACACACACACACACACACACACACACACACACACACACACACACACACACACACACACACACACACACACACACACACACACACACACACACACACACACACACACACACACACACACACACACACACACACAGCAGTGAGATAGAGAATGGTCAATTAACTTATGTTTATGGATTTGCAAGAGGAAACTAGAGTACCTGGCAAAAAAAAAAAAACACATTCAAAGAGTGGATATAGAGATGCTTCAGAGAAAGCAGCAAAGTTAGGAACCAGAAAGGAGACCCCAACTCTTTAAGCCAGCGTTGCTAATCTCTGTACAACTGTGCTGTTCAACAAAGAAATGTAACCAGATTTAAAGTGGTACCATTTTATCATTGTTTTCTGAGAATGTTCCTGTACCTGCAAGTTCACATAATTCTTGTATAACAGCTATTAGACATTTTGCAACAATTCACTGTCATTTTGACATTGTGATATAAACAAACACAAAGGGAATGTGTTCATTTGTAATATTACTTTATTGACTACGTCACATAAAGAAAAGTACTTTTTGTTTTGGCATGCATCGGAAGACTTGTATTCTCAACTTCTTTGTTTCATCATTTTTAATCATTGCGTGAATCGGTAGAATCTATACATGCCATTCTCAATGCAATGTGTATCAGCACATGTGCTTAGCAACATTCCTGTATCATAAAGATCAGTGTGCATGCTTTATTTACATAATGGAAACAAATCTTTTAAGACAAATGAAATCATTTATGGAGTGTTTAACAATTAGACATCAAATTAACACGTTTTGCACATAACAGCTATACAGTAACAATATTTATTGGAAGAAAGATCTTGCAATGATTAAAAGAACATTAATAATATTGATTGTCTACTGAAAGTAATGAGGGTACAGTTAAAATACATTTGTTTTACATTATGCCGAGCACTGTCTTTTCTGAAAGTGCTGCTGCATCAGTTTTTAAACAGTGTCTTCCTATATGTTTACATATAAATTGACATGAATATGAATTGAAAATATCAGTCAAAATATAATTTGGCACATTCAGTCATAAAATATGTTTGTTTT
Source organism: Protopterus annectens (assembly GCF_019279795.1). Lineage (NCBI taxonomy): Eukaryota > Metazoa > Chordata > Ceratodontiformes > Protopteridae > Protopterus > Protopterus annectens. Next base: position 502,073,037 of record NC_056733.1, read on the forward strand.
TTTTTAGTCTGCCAAAACTGATTTTTCATTCTTTTAAACCCTTGCATATCTTTTAAATAAGCAGGCATTAGCGCAGGGAAGAAAACTAATTTTAACATTGACGCAAACTGATGGAGGCTGCTTCAAATGAGTTAGGCTACAAAGTTTGTGAAGTAGCTCATTTTCAATGGATGCAGGAACAGTAGCTATTTATGCATAATTAATTACCATGTATATACTTTGAAGAAAACGTGTAACAGATAAAAATAGTGATAAAATAGGAAGACAAGAAAGACCTGTATTTTGCATTGCTATTCATAAAACATGACTTGCACATTTATGATTACTGACAGTTGTCTCATCACAAAACAATTTCCGTTTGCATTCCATTTCTGCATATGATGTACTGAAAAAGGTACAGATCAGCCAGTAAACAAATTATTATGTTAGTGATTTAAGACATGAATAAGAATATAATGTGAAATTCAGAGGGCACCAATGAATACACAATCAAATCTTTGTGCAACAGCATATTATCTTTCTTCACATGGGAAAGTCAGTAAGCTTACAGAGCATTTGCTAGTAATAAAAGGAATGATTTCAGACTTCACCGAGGCAAAATCACTGCATTATTCTATTTATTGGCATTGAGCCAAACGAGTTGATAAAAACTCTGTGCTACCAGAAAAAAAGCAAGAGGACAAGAAAACTATTATACACTATTACTGATATAAAATATAAATTGTGCTACATATTTTGTTCAGTTGTATCATCTACTTTTTTAATTCCTGAGATTTTAGTTATAGTCAATGAAAGCAATAACTGCCACCTGTGGGAATTATAGTAAATCAAAAGGGAAAGCTTGCAACAGTCTGGATTCAGTCAGGCATTTGAAGTTTTAATAATTCAATACTTGTTTCTCAACAGCACTTACTGGCTTTAGTTGAAATTCCATAACAGACAGTGTTGCCCCATACTGTAAACTGGTTGATGGATTGTAGGACAGAATATTTAGGAGATGGGGGTGGATGTGGTCAGTATAATACTGGACAAGTGATAGTGGTAGGAGAGCCACAAAGAGCTACCTACCTTACAATATGCAAGTGACGTATGATGTGCGAAGAGGCACATAACCCACCTCATTTGCACAATGACAAGACATGATGCATCTGGTGGAGCATGCTAGCGGGGGGTGGCAAGATAGGTAATATTAAGTAAGAAATGTGACTGGCTAGCATAGTGAAATCATCACCGGGTTGGGTATGGGGATTTACAAATTAACACTGGTGTAAGCTATGTACCTTGTGCCACCATGGCAATGCAGCAGGATCTTTGGAATCAAACCACAGACAAGCAGTTCCTGAAGAGAAGATGGAGGAACCAAGTGCATGCATTACACACACACACACACACACACACACACACACACACACACACACACACACACACACACACACACACACACACAACTGAAACCAGCCAGGTAGAGAAACTAACTGCAAACAGATAATGTATGGGATATGGGCACAGGTCTTAGATCACCGATACTGCAATGTTGGGGAGGAGGAGAGACCAATGACTCCCAACGAAATGTGTGTGGTGATGCTTACATGATCTCTGTTCATGGACAAGTCTCAGCGGCTATGAGAGAATAGTCAGATTTCACCTAGATGATGGAAGGCATTTGGAAAGTGATACATGTTGGAGGGGGGCTCAGTTAATACTTTGTGGTAGGCAGCCTCCATTCCAGGATTTATTTTAGTGCACCACAAGTTCTTCTTCTGGCTTTGGGGAATTATATCCCTCTAGCTGCTTTGTATACATAAGTATATTTATCAGCATCTTCAATATTTAACCTTAGACTTTGTGCAGGCTTAAAATACAGGTTTGCTCACAGCATGAAGGATTTGTGAAATTCACTGTTTGTCAAGTAATTTATGCATTTTGCATTGTCATTGTGAATATAATTTATATAAACTTTACACATAAATTAATTTAGAGGGTTATGCTGTCACTGAGAATATGGGGCTCATTTGAATAAAGTAAGACTTAAATATACCATTTAAAAACAGCATTAGAAGACAGATTTCATTTAGAGCTAACCTCATAGTAAGCTTATACATGATGAGATACTGATAAACACATCTGACATTATTTATTAATAGAAATAGATATTATTAGCTTACAAATTGTCCCAGTTTCTAGGCAAGTATCAAAATCAAGCAGATATGAAGCCCTAATGTGACTCCATGATTTATTTAGCAATAGTATCTCCCCAAAGAAAATGCATTTGACAAGGAATGGGAGTCATTAATTTTGTTGAAACACATCTACTACAACATTGTGATCATTCTGATGTCTGTATTAAAAATGCCGATTTTCTCACAATTTGCTAAACAAATTAGAAGGCAATTTTTTTTTTGTTCAAAACCCAATTAAGGGTGACCTTAAAGGGGGGCTTATCCCCTCTTATGAATGAATTAATGCATGAATGAATAAATAAGTAAATAATTTGAGACGTTCATGCATGAATTTTATTTATTTGATGTTTGCTAGTTTTAGGAGACCCTCTATACTCATGAAAGATGTTTCCTGCTTTCCTAATTGCAAATGAAACAAGTGGCCAACTTGTATTATAAAGGAAACACTGTATAGGGTGGGTAAGACTAACTTCATGCTATCATTTACATCCATATATATGTATAATGACATGACATCATCAGACTGATATCACTGCCAAAGGTGGCATTTACTAAATAACTTATCTAAACATATTCTTTTTATGCCATGTATTATATATGTTACTGTCATTGTGTGGTTCTAGTTTGATGTTAATTTATCTTTCTGGCCTTCATTCTGTTATTATGGTTTGACAGATAAATTTATCTTCATTTGTAAATATCTGAAGTATTTAAAATGTTTCCAATTCAACAAGTTTCTGTATAAATCAACATTTTAATCATAACATAATAGCCCATTGGAATAACAGTTTATTAAAAATTTATCAGAGTGTTTTTGTATTCTTCAAGGGAATCAGTTTTCCTTGACTCACTTATACCTACCAATGTCTGACTGAAATAGATCAGTGAGACACTGGGTTTCAAAGGAAGTAATTCCAGACCTTTAATTGTTTCTTTCTTGTGTATAACCTAATATTGAAGAGTTACTTTATTAACTTTGGAGTATCAGTGGGTAGAGAAGAGCAGAATTGCAGGGAAAGACAGGGCTCCAGGGAAGTAAATAGTGTGGGAAGAAATAGCAAGGGAATTGTTATGGCTAGGCTTGTATAGGCCCTAGGGCCGATAGCCTAGTACCAACCTATGAACCTATGAATGGAGCCTGTTGTATTTTGTTAGTTACTGAAAGATGGGACATTTGGACAAGACAAGAAAAGACAAGTGGAGTACCCATAGTTCTGTGCTGGAATCTCTTCTGTTTGGCATCTACTTTTCTGAAGTGAAAGCCAATACTAAAGAGCTCTAGGTGATTAAGTTAGCAGATGATTGTAAGCTAGGAGCAGTCATTAAATCTCCAAATATCTTAGCCATCCTGCAAAATAACTACTGTCAAAATCATGGTCTGAAGCAAATGACAAAAAAATGCATTATTGTATCCTTTGGGAAGTCATCTGCCCCAGGGAAATACCACATTGACAATATTTTCTAAGGTTTGACTAACTTGTTTAGGATTTGGGGAACTTTTGTGGTCAGTGACCTAACTTTTGATAAGCATGTGTCTATTGTTGTATGAAAGTCCTGATATATTGCCCAGCTTATAAACAAAGGGATTGTGTCTAGATCTATGGATGTCATTGTCACCCTTTACTTAGCCCTCATTAGGCCAGTCATTGAATATAATGCCCCCTTTGGCATGTATCTATCCAGACACATGCCACAACCAGAACACCCGCAGAGATATCTTACTAAAAGGATACAAGGCCTAAACAACATGCCCTACACAGGCAGACTCAAAGCTCTGTCACAATACTTGGCATTCTACAGACTGCTAAGAGGTGACCTGTGTCTGGCTTACAAAGCATCAAGCATCATCTGACCCATTACTGACAGATTTCCTGCACATCAGCAAGTCAGATGGCATCAAAAATACTTGGTCTAGGGATCTAAACCTCTTCTGCAACATCAACAGAATGTGACTTACTCGAAACAAGAAAACTCGTAAAACAAAAGAAAGAGCTGAGCGAAAAAACAATAAAGAGCTGGAAATTATTGAACACAACAGAATGGTTTGGCGGGATAGGCTCATTCCACAGATGATACTACTGCTGTGGAACAGACTCCTCACCCACATAAAACAAAGTTTATACCTATCCATTTTCAAACACAACTTAGATGTATGGATGAGAAACAGAAAATTTACCCTAGGACTGCTCAGTATACTACTAATGGACAAAGGCAGCTCCTAAATGCTTTATCCCATGTATAGGTCCCCTCAAATTGTCTAGGGTATGACCCAGTTATTCTTATTAGGAGTAATATATAATTATCAACTATAGGATGGATAAGGCCACTCTATAAACAAATTGGATAGGTTATTTCAAGCACAAGAGAGGAACTTGGTTAGACTTAAAATGGCCTGCTAGGGCAGCTAAACCTGTACTTACCTGTGAACCTTTGTACACGTTCTTAAATGAGCACAGTTTGTGGCTCGTTGAGATGAAGATGCTTTTGATCCAGCTTTCCACGGCTCTATGGTTAATGTTGGTTTGCGGACTGCTGACATAAAATGGTAGATACCACTCCAAAACAGCAAACTAACATCATTTATTTCAATAGAAACTTTTTTTTTTTCAAATTATAGGCTCAGACAAGTATCCTTGATAAAGCACATTGTGGGGATCTACCTAGTAACATATTTGGAAGAAACCTGTCTGATTCTATGTTTCACACCACAAACTTCCTGGTGTAACAAGTACAGGAGGCAGAAAATTAATTTGATTGTGTTGGTTAAGCTAAATTAACCATTGCATAAAAAATAAGCACCTACATTTTTTGTTGGGCTGCAGTTTCTGATGTTCATTCAGATCTTGTATAGTCTTAAAAATAAACTTTTTTATAAATATAAATGGACTACTTGGGAAATATCTGAGAACATTTTCTCTCATTGTTTACCAAAGTCCACAAACCTGAATGACTATGATTCACTGAAGAGGAAACAATTAAAACTGGATTGTTTCCTGCATGTGAAATCAAAGTTCATTATAGCAGTTAAGGACATCGTGCATGCATGGTCATTTCTAGAGAATAGAAATTCAAGCCAAGTGAAGAGGAAGTCACAGGGAACACCTGCTCCTGCAAATTAACTTTTTGTTAGGTGAGAAAATGACTCAAGAAAAAAAAAAAAGCCTATACTATATTTTGACCAAGCCCAGACTTTGATTTTACTATAAAAGATTTTAGTGTGACCGAGTTCCTTTTCATTCCATTTGAGTAAAGGCTTTCACTTTGTGACTTCAGAAGGCAAAACAACATGTTCAGACTCTTCATATTTAATTTTGTTTAAGCTCAGCAGATTTACTCAGTACATTATCTGTATTTGTTTGCCTTCTAGTCATTGCAGCAACATGTGTGTGGGCTGAATGCAGTGCTGAAAGTGTACTCTAAGAATGCAATATCTTGTAGAAGGAAGAGAAAAGTACATATGTTTACCTGATACATATGTAAATGCCCCCATACTAGATTACAGTTTGTAGTGGGGTGATTAATCTATAGCTAAAAAGCTTAAGTGTTTTCAAAGACACAAATTTCTTGTGTATTTTTTACAGTGTGATCCCTTTGGTTAGGAAGGCACTTAAAACATGTAATAAGTATAGGAAATTACTATCAGAGGCTGAGCAGAGCATATGCATTAGTGCAGTCTCTCTGACTTGATATATAACTAGGAGGAAAGAGCTGTATATACATTTATACAGCCAGGGCTGTCATGTTATTTTAATGGCATTGCAAGCACCTGCCATGAAAATGACAATGAAAGTACAACCAGGATGACATCACTGTCACAGCAGTGATGTCACTGCCAGTGATATTATTGTTATTGTTTAGTCATTCAGTCAAGTCCAACTGTTTGTGACCTCAAGGACTTTAGCACATCAGGCATGTCTGTTTATCCCTACTTCTTTAAGTTTTTAAGATGCTGTAGAAATATTGTATAATATTAGTGTCACTGACATTACAGCCACATGTAATAAATGTTGTCAGTGACGAAGTATGATATTATTGTGAGTGACATTACATCCACCTGTGATATCACTTTAACTATTAGAATATATAGTCACATGTAATAAATACTGACTGATAACACATATAATATCATTCTCACATACAAAGTTAGTGTTATTGATACTATAGCAATTGCTAGTATCACATTCAGTGATATTAGAGCCAGCTATGACTCCTCTGTCAGTAACAATGCAATCACAACATAATGGTACTTGCCAGTGATGTTTGTAGCCATCTGTGAAATTGGTGTCAGTGACATTAAAATAACCTGTGACTATGCTGTCAGTAACATTAAAGTCACATGTAACATCACTGCTAGTGACCTAATACCTACATGTGATATACCTGAAAGGGACATAAAAAATAATGTATTATAGCAATACCAGTGATGCTACAGCCATCTATGACATCACTGCCAATGACATTATAGCTATTTATGATATAAATGCTAGTGATATTGAAGTCATGTGTTATAGTAACACCTATGGTGCCACGGCTACCTATGACATAATTGTCAGTGACTTAACCAATAACCTATGATCATTCTGACAGTAACATTGAAGTCACATGTAATATCACTGTTAGTGACATTAAGCAACCTCTAATGCTAATGTCTACAACAGTATTGTCACTGTCAGTAGCATTACACACTCTGTGATACTGCAGTCCCTGTGATACAACAGTCAGTGTATTGTGTGCAGGTGTCATATTACAAAAAGTGATATTTTACCCATCGAGGAAAGACATTGCATTCATCTAGGATACCTTAGTCAGGGATGTCATCTTCACCTGTGATATCACTGTTAGTAATATTATGGCCACTTGACAGTGTCACTGGTATTAAGGCTAGCTGCAATATAGCTGACAATGACATTACAGTCATCTGTGAGAATGTCACTGATACTACTGTCTCCTGTAACATAACCATCGCCAACATTTTCAAACATCTGTGATAATCACTTGCATTATGGGGACAGCAACTGTGCCAGATGCTAGCCCAAGAACATATTTCAGAGATAAAGCAGTTAATGTGGCTTTAACAAGTGAACTCTTCCAAATAATCAGTTTCAACTTCCATCTATTGCATTACGTTGTGATCTCTTCACCACTGCTCCATGCTTATGCTAAAGCTTTTTCATTGGCTAAATATACAAAATACTAACTTCTAATCAAGTCCCATTATGTCAAACGGTAGATCAGTGAACAATATGTGGTCAATCATCCACCTCTACAATTGTCTAAAATATCGGCAACAGAACATTGACAGTAACCTTCTAAAAGATTGCAAGGTGGCAGCATCAGTATCTGCACATATCTAGGTTAAGTAAGATGTCTGCAGCTGTTGTTAGGGAGCTGCTTGTTGATATAGCAGACACAGTAGCAGACTATGGAAGCCCATGTCAGTAGCTGGGATTGTGCAAAGTTATATTTTTTTCACTTCTGCAGGTAAAGGGAACTATGGGTCCATTCGATATAATGGTCTTAGTGCCAGGACTTTGTCTTTATGCTGATCGGGACGTAGACTTTTTATTGTTGGAGGGACTTTGTACTGTCATTACTGACTATTGTTATTACTTTATTTATGTACCTACATTATTCTTATTTAATTATGGTTTTACTTTCAGTTGGAGGTGAGGCTGTCTGTTTCAACCAGTATACATGTTTACACAATATTCTGTTGCTGATAACTTGAACAATCATCGAGGAGGATATTCAACCACATATGTTCACTGATCTGCAGTTCAGTGTAACAGGACTCAGTCAGAAGTTATGTTACATAAATATGCCAGCTGCCATATATGCTGTGCATTTTTTTTATTTTATTGTTTTTCTTTTTTAACGTCTTTTTTGCAGTGACTTGTATATTGCTGAACATCTAGTTCTACTGGAGAATGACAGTATTTTGAGGGGGAACAGGACACCTGATTACAAATCTGTTCAGAAAATTCACACTCGTTGGCTCCTTCTTATCAAATGCCCATCTGCTGGATTGCCAGTGATAGCAGGTGTTGGGCCCATGGCAGTTCTATTTCATGCTTTTGTTACAATACTGAAAATTGTGCAAGCAGAAAGAAGATGAAGGAGGTACTACTGCATAGTATGAACGGTTTCTTTCATTTAATGAAATCTTGGCCTTAGCATACCAGTAGTGGGTGTGTGAGGTACAGTCCTCCACATGGGGAGCAAGATCCCATGCAAAAACACTTACTGAAATATTTTTGCAGCTACTTATGTTTGAAGAGTTTGTGTGGTTGCTCCATGTAGGGTTTTTAATGCAAGCAATTGTTACCTTTTTATAAGACCACCAGAGTTTTCAAAGTGGATGGCCATTCTATTCCATTCTATACATGAACTGTGATCTCTTGGGTCCTGACAAGTTTGTCAGTGATGAAGATTCTTTTTTTTTTTTCCATGTGTGTGTGTTTGTGTGTGTGTTGGCATTTCAATGTGGGTTTATTCATTTATTTGAAAACAACTTTATTAAATTCACACACATTTAACAATGACATACTGTAGGTACACATGCACTTATAGAAAGGAAAACAAGCCATTATAAGCTTGTACATTAGTTTCCTGCATTATACATGTATGTTTTTTAATAATTATCCTTCACTACAGCGTTACATAAATTGCTAAGTCCTGTCTCCCCCTAAATTACAGTCCTCCTCCTGAACATTATTCTGCATGTATTGTTCCCACAATATTTAATATTTCTTTTGCAGCTGGTTTAGATTTAGATTTTGTCACTGGACAAGTAATGGAGACAACGTTGAATATCTTTTGGAATGCTTGAAGTTGCTTTGGTTTCTTCATGATAATACAGTTTTATGACTGGCAGAACTGATCCACCAAAAAGCCTTATCAGCACAGTATACTAACCTCGAAAAGGGCATAGCAAAATTCATTTTAAAATGGGTGGCGAAAGCCAAACACACTCTGGCTAGGCTTGTAAATGCCCTAGGGCAGATAGCCTAGTATGAACCTATGAACCTAAGTCTGTTTAATGAACTTACTCAGGGCTACTAATTGCAAAATTAGTTTCTAGTTCATGACACATACAAGCATAAACCTGCAATTAATATTTACTTGTGAATAAGACCAAGCCAAAAATTAGGGTTTGCTAAACAGAAGAATAAGTCAGTGAAGCAATCAGAAGGGTGAGAGCAGAAGAAATGTGGGTTCTTGAAGCATTCTCCTGCAAAGGTAGTGACTTTTTGCTACTATGGAATTGTCATAATTTAGCTGTAGACCTGAAAAGGAGCTAAAAGCTAATTGTTCTCAGTTTTTTTTTCAAATGCCAGTCAAAGAGACTGTAAAGTTTCATCACAACAACACGAAAAGTCATTGTTGTAATAACAGTAGGCTTAACAGTCTGCCTACATGCACTTCCTAACTTCTATGTGTCAGCTTCATCAACACTTTCTGTATTCTGTTTGCTGTAACCTTCCCTCTTAATGAGCCAAACTAAATAAAATAGCCAGTAGATTAGAAGTATTTAACACAGGTAACACAATCCCAAGACATAACCATAAAGTGTGGAATAGTGCTGTATAATTCTGATGTTTAAAACTAATATTTTATTTGAGATGAATTACCTAGTTGTTAATTAAGAAGGTTGGTACTAAGAATAAACTCCAAGTGAAGTTTACTGCATAATTACTGATAATATAAAGTAGCTTAATATAATCATTAAGATATGAGCAGGTGAAACTGTAAGTCTCAGAATGAATTCCATCTACCTACTGTATGACATAATTTAGCTCATTTAACTTAACTGTGCTCTTAGGCTGTTCTGCAAAAAGGCATTGTGTTTCAATGGGCATCCTAGCTAACAAAATACAACATTAATAAACAGTTAAAGTATTGCATTCATGTGTTCTTCAGTTGTCATTTTACTACATATTACTTAAAAGTAAAAAAAAAAAAAAACAAAGTTATCAGTCAGTGAGTACATCAGAAAAAGGACTAAAATGATGCATTGTTTATCAATAATTTAGTCAAGAACATTGTAATGCATTGAGTGATGTGTATATGCTCTGAATTCAGGAAAAGGACATTTTTTAAATGTATTTCTTACATAACATGTATTTCTTATATAAGAAAGGTGCACAGCAAAGTTTTGTTAAGCATCCTTCAGCGCTGTAAAAGTTTAGTCAAAAGCTAGAGGACATCACTGAACAGTGCCAGCCATTGCAGAGCAGTGGTGAGAAGCTCAGTTGGTTGTTATCTTATAAGTCATTTCCGTCTTCTACAGTGACAATGTACACAGCCTAAATCAGCTTTTAAAAGCTGTAATATGTTTTACTGTCATGTAAAACTGTATCATAATGAAGCATCAAAGAGCTTTGAAAGCCATTCTCTCATCAGAGGGACATTTTCTGTCTGTGGCCTGTATGATAGTGCTGTTTTACAGCTTTTAAAGCTGTAAAACACTCTGTGCTCCTAAATTTTTTTCTGGTAATACATGGATTAGATAAAACACCATGCATTACAAAGCATCATGATCAGGTCTTTCTGATCATAATTCACTTGTTATGATTTCTTGACATGGATGTCAAGTCACCGCTCTAACTTTGTCTCTTTCTGCTCTTCAGGGGAATTTCTTTACATCCATGTCTCAAAGTCAATAGCATGTTGATCATAATGAGATACCTAATCTTAATTGTTATATTGCTTGCATAAATAACAGCAGTTTGATTTTAATGTCCCTTCTGCAGAAGTAAAATGTATGGTTTAAGAATCAAAATACGTTTATGCAGGCATTTCTATCTCTGCAAATAACTAGGAAACAATATTAACATGAGGGCTGAAATACCAAAAGAACTGAGAAGAGAAAATGGGATAGAACAAAGATACCAAACAGTTATAGCAGGTTATTTTATATTGCCCTGCTAACAGCACAAAAAATGAATGATTAAGAAACTGGTGTACTTAGGTGCGAGGAGTCCACGTGTCAAAGTACAACCACAAATGGCCAAGTGTGTATCAAAAAAAATATTGAGCATTTTATCAGAGAACTCCAAGATACATTTCAGACAGTGCTGTGGCCCAGAATAGCATGCCAAGACTTTCAATAAACATTTCATGTTCTGTAGATATAGTGCCCTGTTAGCAATTTGGGTCTTTTACTGTAGGTGCCCCATATATTTACATTAAATATCACTATTACCTTCCACAATTCAACATTTCTTAGAATAAAATACACTTACCCAGCTATATGGTTACTGTTCTGTAGGACATACTTTAAGTCTGATATTGTGATATTATATCATCAGTTTACCCAGAAATGAAAGGTTGCTACATTTTGGCTTAGAGCAGTACAGTGGATCCACTAGTTATTAATAAAGTTTCAGTTCAGAGCCTTCTTTCTGAAGTATAGTTTGATATTATGTGCAGGCCAGCCATCTCTGTATAAGCTAATGTACTTCACTAATCTGTACCTTCTGAGTTCCAGGATCTTTCTTCAGGAAGAAGTACTGTGACTATTTGTTTGGATGCAAAGAGATCATCTTTTTGCACTAAAACCCTCTACAACTCAAAGATGATGTCTTCCTCCTTTGCTCCATATATCTGTACAATGTAGCAGTTATGAATATACATCTATAGACTTTTTTAGCCTGTCACAATTGCCTGCCACAGAGAATTGACCCCTCTCATACCTCTCAAACAACCCTAGTAACAGCTATAGCTGCACAAAGAGAGCCTGGAGACAAACCTTGACCACTGGATAAATTCAGAGTAACAGACCTTCTCCATCAGAAAGTCAGCCTACAGTGTTTTTTTCTTCTAACTGTTCACAGCAGTGCAGGAGACTGTGTTATTCTTATCCCTTATTATCATTCACTACCATATCTTTATTTACACAACGCTGGACATCACTGAATTTATGTAGTATTTTTTCTACAAGCCTGGTGTTAACAGATGCACTCCAGTTAATCTATTGCTGTAGTTCTTTATATTGTTAGTTCTGTTACTGTTTTCCTTAATTTGTACATACCACTTTAGGATTCCAAGGTAGGGCTCTAACATAACCTTGAATACCCCTTTTTGTCAGCACATGCAGAAAAACTGAATTAATGACAGAATGCAATTTAAAGGTGGTATAATGCTGTGGTTAAAAACATTCAGTGATGTTACTTGATGGGCTATATCTGAGAAAAAACAGAGTCAAATTTCAAAATGATTTTTCTACCTTGTGGCATTAATTTCTGCTTCAGTGCTGCTCTCTTTTTAATCATTTCGGAAAGTAGTAGTATAAATACCCCCGCAGGTCTCTCCTGAAAAGAGGCTGCTAGCCTAGTGGGACTAACAATGTCAGCAAGGGATAAATCAATCAATCAAGCAATCAATCAATTAATCAATAAATAAAGGGAAAATAAGACAATATAGTTGTGAACAGTCTGTTTGCCATGAATATGAAATAGCTGCTTGGTTAGAAATAGATAAGATAGAGGGCTTTGAGTTACATGTATGCATATGTAAACTTGGTATGAATTCTTACGAATTCTAAGAATTCTGTGATAATGAAATGCACCATGCCCTCTTGTTTAACATATGATTGTAAAGTAAATAAACTAAACAGAAGGCATCCTCTGCAGTAGCAAAAATAAGCATGACTACTTTAACATAAAACCTCATAGCTGCTTTTAAAAATGAGCATGTTTGATCTTAAGAAAAGCCACCTGTTGGTATATAGTAATAGAGAAAAGCTGCCTGTTGGTTTATAGTAGCAGAGAAAAGCCACATGTTTATTTATAGTAACAGAATAAGTACATTTTTTTAATGAGGGCAAAATTGATTTGTTAGGCAAAGGGAATTGTCACAAAAAAGTAAATGTCCAAAAGCAAATGTGACACTAAAAACTAGAGAATGTGGCATTTTTTAAGACATGCACATATTTTAGTCACTTGGAACATGATTTTCATTCACAAGAGTGTGCCAGCGTTCAATTTTTTTATCTTTGTTCTTCAGGCATTCATACCAGTGTTTCAACCGCTCTCCTTTGGCATTGATACCCAGCTGACAGCCACCTGTAGAACAGAAAAACACCAAATGCAGTCAGATACCATGCTTCAATTAACAGGCTGATATTCAAGTGTATACCTGGGCACATGCCATGTGTTAGATGAATGTAAATACAGCATGATGTGTGCTTTTCTGCAGTGAATTTGTGAATAAGAAAAGTAGCCAATTTCCTCTAACTTAATCTTCAAACAAATCCTCTGATTATCTAATTATCTGAAGCTTGCCAAACTAACAATGTCTCACAGAGTATTGTACACCAATCATATATCTCAAGAGTCCCGATTTGGGTGGAACATCTTGATTTTAATGGTAAATCAGTTCATTCTTTCTCCTTCCCAATATGCATACCGACAGTTCCAATTTCAGACCTCACCACACAAGCCACCTACAAGTTATGAGCTTCAGCCAGTCACTGACATTTTTCCTGCACTTGCCATTTGGCATCATTTCATTTCATGTACTGGGGGGGGGGGGTAAAAAGAGAGTGATGGAGGAGAAGAAGAAGAAATATGTTTTGCTTTACAAAGCATTCAGTACAGGTTAGTAGCAGTATTTTCACTTTCTGATGTTACAAAATTGATTTTTTTTCTACTAGCCACTGGTTTATGAGTAGTGACTTATTCCATTTTATAATTTAGCTATGGACGGAGGCCTATGACAATGTGATATAATCTAAATGCATCTCAGGCCTTGCTAACTTGTACCTACACTGGTGTAGAATTAGAGGGGCAATTATTTTGTGTCACTGCGTCATGTCATCCTTTCTTTCTTCAACTTCTTTTCATGTTGGCAAATAGAAAATAGGAGTAGGAAACCAGAAACAGTCCACGAAATCAAAATCCACAGAAATAGCGTAACACAAAATTTTAATATCCGCTTTCGTCTAATGACTTCTTCAGAATGAATAAAACCAACTAAAACATTGTCATTAAATACCATGTTAACTAATCAAAGGATGACAATAAATCAATCATTCAATCAAATAATAAAATACTTATACACCTAAAGATAGACTTAAATTATTTAAATAATGATGAAACTGAGACATTATGTTTGTCTATGCTTAACATATTGTTTTTTAAAAAACATTTGATGTTAACGGCTTCATTTAAGCCTGGTGCTTTATCAGCTGAAAGTTTAATTTGCCACCACGTCTCTCTTTGTTCTACCAAATTTTTAAAATCACCACCCCTAAGGTCTAAGTGAACTACCTCTAACACAGAGAATAAATTTTTTTTAAAATTCTTGCAACTAACAGAATGTTTAAATAAAGCACTAGTTTCGTTGCAAGTCTTGATATTGTAGAGATGTTCTTTAATACGGGTTTTAAGGCACCTAGTTGTCATCCCCACATAAAATGCGGGGCATGAACTACAAAGACCAATGTATACTACCCCCTTGGTATTGCAGGTAACAAAACATGGAACTGGAATGGTGTAATCATAGCCTTCTATAACAATAACAGGCCCTTTTGCTATAAACCTGCAAATATTGCAATTGTTACAGGCAAACATACCTTTGATTGTAGTTTGCCCTTGATTGTACTTGGAAGAATTGTATTCTAAGGCCTTTTTAACATTGTGTGTATTCCTAAAAACAAATTTGGGCTTGTTTCCCACTATTTCAAAAAGGTCTGAATTACCATGAATAATCTTCCAGTTTCTCTCCAATATATCTTGAATTTGTTTACTATCAATACTCATTTCTAACGAGCAAACCAACTTATTCTGGCTTTCAACTTCGTTGATGGCCATATTTGACAAATTAATATTATGGTCATCCAATAATGCCCAATAATGTGATTTCCTTTTGTTTTGTATTTCATTAATAATAGAATTTAATAATGATAATGAATACCCTCTTTGAAGAAACATGTTCTTAATAAACTCAAATTCAATTGATAAATCAGAATCTTTAGTTGTCATCCTGCATGCTCGAATGAACTGCCCTTTAGGTATATTACGAATAACATGTGCAGGATGGGCACTAGTGAAATGCACGTAGCTGTTGGTGAAAGTTTCCTTTCGATATATCTTACTGTGAAACTTCCTATCAAGAATATCCCACCAAAATTGAACATCTAAAAAGTTTATAAACTTCCCAGAACAACCTAAAGTAAATTGTAAGAAACCTTCAGTTCTATTTAATTCGTTGAGAAATCTCTCAACAACAACATCCTTACCTTCAACTATGAACAGTAAGTCATCTACGAACCGGCAATAAAACAAGATCTGAAATTCATTTTTTATCATACTCAAAATGGTGTCCTCCCACCAGGACATAACCAGATTGGCATAAGCCGGTGCAGCAGATGACCCCATGGCCACCCCTCTTTTTTGTCTGTAAAAAGTTTTTCCAAAAAGAAAGAATGTTTTAGTTGGTTTTATTCATTCTGAAGAAGTCATTAGACGAAAGCGGATATTAAAATTTTGTGTTACGCTATTTCTGTGGATTTTGATTTCGTGGACTGTTTCTGGTTTCCTACTCCTATTTTCTATTTGCCTGTGTTTTATTGTGGTTTTTTCTTTGTGGTTCATCTTTTCCACCATGGCGGAGGAAACCGATGAGGTGCTGCTAAATCTCAGCACATACCCTATTCCTGATGGAGAAACTAACAAGGACATTAATACATTACTTGTTTCTACTCTAGTGGATATCCAGAAATCGCTAAAATATCTAATAACAAAAGCGGATGCACCAAACGGAGAAACGGTGGATACTTCTAGTCCACACGGTTCCTTTAAGGAACTAGATACTGTTGTAGAGGTGGAGTCTAACTGTGAATTGACAAGACGGAAAGCAACTGACAATCTTTTGCCTTCAAATCCGCAGCTTCACAATTATCGTGTTAGAACATCCAACAAACCTGAAGTTAAAGCACTTTTGGAACCTTTCAGTAACCCATTCGCGAAGTTTGCTAGTCAAGACTTTCATTGTGAAGGGGAAGCAATGAGGAAGCGTGATATACTAACCAGGTTGGTGAAGAGATTTCGCTCCTTATCCATTGAAAACTATTATTTTGAAAGGTGTGTTGAACTGAAAGTTATGCCAAAGGGCTTAAGATTTTTTAAATGCCCTAATGGCGTACAGGCCGGGGATGCTATGTTTGACAATCTTGTAACATTCTTCAATGAAGCAGGTATGTCATTTTTAAAACTGCTCATTGAAAATAATTCCTTGAAAATGTTTGATTTAAACACAGAAATTGGCCGTTTGGAGCACGAACTTTCCAGCATTAACAATGTTGATTTTTTAACACCGTTGTTTGATGAAGTTGAAAGACACTCCATTGAAGTTACCAATAGGAAATTGGTTAAACTACAACGGGACATCACAGCTTATCAAAACAACACGGCATACACCTTTTTTGTTCCGAATAGCAGGGACAGTAAAGATTTTAACAGCAACAGGAATGTGTCTACTAACGGGCCTTTTACGAGGCCGACAATTCCGGCTACTACTAACAATGCCGGAGGGCTTATTGCTGCTGTCAATACTAATGCTCCAGCTGTTAGCTTCAAGACAGTGACTGTTGCTGGCCAAGAATCACTTTTTGGCTCTAAATATTCTTTAAGACACAATGACAACATTATTTCTAATGATAGTTCGGTTTTTGATTTAGAACCAGATAGTGTTGTCGCTAACAACCAGACCACTGTCAATCTTTCGAATGAAGGTAATTCTACAGGTTTAGGCAATAAACCTTTTTTAGGCAAGAAAAATCCGGTGGCAAAGAAAACAGTATTTACCAGGAGCCGGACATTCATGAATTCAAACTCTTCAGGGGAGGAGAATTAAATAATGAACATGTGGACTTTGACATTATTAACTTGACTGACTTTGATTTAGGGCCACATGAACTGCATGTTTTACGGTTAGGGCTTAATTTTGTTCCTACTAAAAAGGCTGATTTTTGTAAAACAGTTATTGACCTCAAGAAGTTTACCAGGAGACTAAATTTGCCCTACATTTTACATGATATTTCATGTCCTAACAAAAGATTATTTAAACCTTCTAGTTTTAACCCCCCTTTGGTACACACATTAAAAGTTTATGAAGATGCATGTTTACAAGATATATACACTTCTATGGGCAAAATGGACAGACAGATACACAACCTGAGTATAGATGAAAGGAAAGTCTTAACAGATTATGTAACATGAACAAAACTCTCAGATTTATGAGAAGCGACAAAGGTGGAAATATTGTAATCATGTCCCAGGAATCATACAATATGAAAATGTTGAAGTTATTGGAAAATCAAGACAAATATGAAGTCATTACATTGTATGATATAAGGAGAAGGGAAAGATTGATATATTCACATTTATATGACGCTTTAATGTCTGATGAAATTAATTTAGAAGTTTATGAGTTCTGTATGATTGACAAACCTAGAATTGGCGTTTTATTTGGAATCCCTAAGACACACAAAAATTATTTAGATCCACCTTTTCGACCAATAGTGTCATCACCACACTCAGTCACCGAAGGGATAGCCCTTATTATAGATACTACATTAAGTCCCTTAGTGTCTCAATATGATTCTTTCATTCAGGATTCTTGGCATTTTTTGAAAAAATTAAAAGAATTTTCAGGTACTAAGATTTACGATCCAGATAGACACACCATTTTTACACTAGATGTAATATCTTTGTTTACATGTATTCCTCATGACGATGGGGTGGAAGCTATTCGTAGTATTCTAAGTAAAAACGTTAGTTTTAAAACAGGTCAAATTTCTACTATTTGTAGATTTATTGAAATCTTGTTACAGAACAACTTCTTTCTTTTTGGAAAAACTTTTTACAGACAAAAAAGAGGGGTGGCCATGGGGTCATCTGCTGCACCGGCTTATGCCAATCTGGTTATGTCCTGGTGGGAGGACACCATTTTGAGTATGATAAAAAATGAATTTCAGATCTTGTTTTATTGCCGGTTCGTAGATGACTTACTGTTCATAGTTGAAGGTAAGGATGTTGTTGTTGAGAGATTTCTCAACGAATTAAATAGAACTGGAGGTTTCTTACAATTTACTTTAGGTTGTTCTGGGAAGTTTATAAACTTTTTAGATGTTCAATTTTGGTGGGATATTCTTGATAGGAAGTTTCACAGTAAGATATATCGAAAGGAAACTTTCACCAACAGCTACGTGCATTTCACTAGTGCCCATCCTGCACATGTTATTCATAATATACCTAAAGGGCAGTTCATTCGAGCATGCAGGATGACAACTAAAGATTCTGATTTATCAATTGAATTTGAGTTTATTAAGAACATGTTTCTTCAAAGAGGGTATTCATTATCATTATTAAATTCTATTATTAATTAAATACAAAACAAAAGGAAATCACATTATTGGGCATTATTGGATGACCATAATATTAATTTGTCAAATATGGCCATCAACGAAGTTGAAAGCCAGAATAAGTTGGTTTGCTCGTTAGAAATGAGTATTGATAGTAAACAAATTCAAGATATATTGGAGAGAAACTGGAAGATTATTCATGGTAATTCAGACCTTTTTGAAATAGTGGGAAACAAGCCCAAATTTGTTTTTAGGAATACACACAATGTTAAAAAGGCCTTAGAATACAATTCTTCCAAGTACAATCAAGGGCAAACTACAATCAAAGGTATGTTTGCCTGTAACAATTGCAATATTTGCAGGTTTATAGCAAAAGGGCCTGTTATTGTTATAGAAGGCTATGATTACACCATTCCAGTTCCATGTTTTGTTACCTGCAATACCAAGGGGGTAGTATACATTGGTCTTTGTAGTTCATGCCCCGCATTTTATGTGGGGATGACAACTAGGTGCCTTAAAACCCGTATTAAAGAACATCTCTACAATATCAAGACTTGCAACGAAACTAGTGCTTTATTTAAACATTCTGTTAGTTGCAAGAATTTTAAAAAATTTTTATTCTCTGTGTTAGAGGTAGTTCACTTAGACCTTAGGGGTGGTGATTTTAAAAATTTGGTAGAACAAAGAGAGACGTGGTGGCAAATTAAACTTTCAGCTGATAAAGCACCAGGCTTAAATGAAGCCGTTAACATCAAATGTTTTTTAAAAAACAATATGTTAAGCATAGACAAACATAATGTCTCAGTTTCATCATTATTTAAATAATTTAAGTCTATCTTTAGGCGTATAAGTATTTTATTATTTGATTGAATGATTGATTTATTGTCATCCTTTGATTAGTTAACATGGTATTTAATGACAATGTTTTAGTTGGTTTTATTCATTCTGAAGAAGTCATTAGACGAAAGCGGATATTAAAATTTTGTGTTACGCTATTTCTGTGGATTTTGATTTCGTGGACTGTTTCTGGTTTCCTACTCCTATTTTCTATTTGCCTGTGTTTTATTGTGGTTTTTTCTTTGTGGTTCTTTTCATGTTGAACTTCTTGTTTATGCAGGAAAATCATCATTGCTTCTCATTCTACATTTAAATTTATCTGTATGTTTTGCTCCTTAATGTTGGTGGCAACCATCTGTCCATGCAACTACTATTTGGAGCTTTCTTTAGTACAGAAAGGAGGCGTGATCCCATGCAAATGAGTGGTGTGTGCGTGTGTGTGTGTGTGTGTGTGTGTGTGTGAGGATTTTATAGTCTTGGATAATCACAGTTTACTTGTCCTGGCAGTGTCATTGTTCAGCTTGTCTATAAAATGATTATTTTTATTTACTATTGACATTTATTTAGCTGATTGAATATTGATGTTGTAGGCTTGTAGTGTGGCTGTATTATATTTGTATTTATTTATTTATTTATTTATTTATTAGTATAGCTTGCTTTGGTTAAACGGTTGGGTCCCTCCCAAGACATCTTACAGAACAGAAGTATGAAGAAATGTTGGTTTGAAAGTTTCAGAGCTATGAAATGGTTCTTGTAACAGCCTTCAAAATTATTATGACTGTGTTCTCATCTGTTTTCGAAGATGTCTGTCATTCATCATTAGTAGTTTTCTTTCTCATGAATGGATCCTACTGTTTGAAAATAAACTGTAAAATGAGTTCTGTTTTTTTTGCATTGCATAGTAATTCAGGGCTCACCTGTTCTGTACTACTCTGCTTAAATGTATATGTGCATGTTACAAACACTGCAAGTAAATACACTATAGTCATGTGAATAAACTGCAGTCACAATAAACAATCTGGATTTTGTAAAAGCTTCTCTTGAATCATTTTAAATAAAGAATGGAGAGTGTTAGGGCTATTCAATAGGTGTTCAAGTCCCAAGCTCTCAAAAATACTGCTTAAAGTCAGGAACTTGAGTGCCTTGTAGCTCATGTGGACCGCTGCTCACACTTAACTCAAATATAAGTTTGGGCAGTAGGTTCATAGGTTGGTACTAGGCTATTGGCCCTAGGGCCTACACAAGCCTAGCCATAACAATTCCCTGGCTATTTCTTCCCACATCATTTACTTCCCTGGACCCTTGTCTAGCAGGGTGACTGACGTGAGTATAGCTGGAGTTTTTTAAGGCGGTCAGTATACGGCATCTGCGTTAGGCCTGTGATTCTTTTAGTGAGGTATTTCTGCGGCCTTTCCAGTTGTTGCAGATGTCTTGAGAGGTACATACCAAATGGGGCATTGTATTCTATAATGGGTCTAATGTGGGATGAGTACAAGATTAGGGAGTGGGAGAGGTTATGTTTTAGGAGTGGGAGGGGGATTTTTGGGTTAGGGAGAAGGAGGGGGATTTTAGGATTTGGGAGTGAGAGGGAAACTTTAGGGTCAGGGACTAGAAAGGGAGTTTAAGGTTAAGGGAGCAATTAGAGACTTTAGGGTTAGGCAGAGGGAGTTGAGGTTTGGGGTAAGGGACTAAGGAGCTGGGTTGGGAACTGGGTGGGAGTTATAGGTTTAGGTTCTGGTGGGGCTATGTAGAAACAGGACTGAGTATGGGGAGCGCTATATAGAAATAAGAGTGTGCCAGTGGAATTTAAAGCACTTGCTTTTTCAAACAGGTGCATAATGAACTACTAGCATATGAACACCTGTAATAGGTGAGCGTCAGAGATGGTTTTGTAATATATGTAGTGTAAAACTGAATGCTACACAAAAAGTTACAATTATCTGTAAGCTGCAGACTCCAGATTAAAAAAAATGGTCTCCTTTATGTTTGATCTTACTGAGCATCTCAGTTAACCACTCAACACAGGTACTGTAAAGTAGCTGTTGACCTGTCTCTATTTGACTTGACTTTTGTGTCAAGCTAACAAATGTATCATGTCTTCCCAGTTTGTTACCTTCCTAGTCCATTTTTGATGCAAATAGAAAGCATTTTTATGTAGAAAATTTGGAGATGGTTAATTATAGCATGCAACCAGAGGCCGTGTAGAAGTAGTGTAGAGATGTGCATATTGCAGGCAAGTGACTCACTTTACTGTGTTTTGAAATAAATTTTGGGGATCTGTTTTAGATGTTTAGCATTAGGTATATGGTTTAGGGATAGAGATGGAGTTTCAAGGTTAGGGTCATAAGATTGGGGTTAGGGATGGCTATTTAAGGTTAGGGATGGATTTCTATAGTTAGAGACTGAGTTTATGCTTAGAGTTAGGGATAGAATCTTAGAATGAGAGGGTAATTTTAAGGTTAAGGACTGAGTTTTGGGGATAGAGATACCATTATATAGTTAGAGTTAGTTATTTAAATGGCATTGGATTTTACGAGTGACTAAGTGTGACACACATTCACATTTCAGAAAATAAAATGAGCAAATGAGTTATTTCTGCACAATATAAATAATTAATGGTAAACATTTTCTTTAATAATATGCTCCTTCTCATGGTGCAGTGTGACTTTACATTTCTATACTGTAGTTGTCAAAGATGTAATGAAAAACACATTTTTGGAGTTTCAAGATGGAATGAGATTTCCTTTAAGACCAGTGCCACACACTCCAGTGAGCAGTAGTTAAATAATAGCTGACCAGTTTCTATTTGACTCTGATTCTTGTGGCAGTCTAACAAATGAATCATGTATTCTGCATTTGGTTACCAAATAGTTAAATTTTTGATAGAAAAAAATACATTTTTATATTGAAAATGTTTATATAAATCATTTTATGTGAATGCAGTGTGATTTTTCTTTTTGTGCTGTAAGCAAAAGATATTCTTTGTGGCTTAGTGGACAGTTTCATAAGAAAGATGCAGTAATACAACAAATGTAAAAAGCAACAGCTTCCTGCTTGTTTGTAAGTCAACTACCTCACCCATGAGTATGCATAGTATATAGTAGTTAGAAGTCCTTGATTTTAACTAGACTTCAGGAACTTTGTCCCTGATTCTTTCCTCTGGAGATTGAGAAGTATGACCACGTTAACTGCCAAAAATTATAGAAATTGATAAGAAACTGTCATGATACCTGCCGTCAAGACCACTTTATTTTACAGGTGTCTCACTGGTACATGTCACATCATCTATTAACAGACAGGGAGACCGAATCTGCTTAGCCAGAAAATTGTATAGACTCCCTCGGAAATCACAGGAAATGTGTGTTATTTTATCTACTTTTGTTTGTTCATTTGTTAAATGAGCTGTCCCATCTTGAATGGTTTTCAGCCAAGATTTAGGTTACAAGAGCAAAAGGCAAGTGCAAAACATATATGAGAAATTCAGTATAGCTTATCAATTAACATATTTTTGCATGTCAGGAGACAGTATTCTAATGTGAACACACAAGTTCAAACTTAAGCTTCATATTGTGCATTTTAGACACTTGCTTTCTCCTTTTCTGGGTCATGGGTGAACCAGAACCTATCCCATCACTCAGTGGGTAAAGCAGAGAACTAATTGTGGAGAAATGGCAGGTCATTACAGGTGAAAACATGCACTTGGTCACACACTATGTACACACCCATGGACAATGTAAACAATCCAGAATTCATTTAATGCCATATCTCTGAAATGTGGGAAGAAACCAAACCACACAGCACAAACCTGCAAAGACAAAAGGAATATGTGCAGACTCAATGCGGGTAGCACCCCAAGCAGGAACCAAACTGGAAAATGAAAAGCTGTGAGGCAGCAATGCTAACTTCTGTACTATTATGCCACCTTGTCAGATTATTTGACTAGGCATTCACAAACTTCCATCAACATATTTTTAACATTACTTGGTTTATATCCCTTTAATAGGTGCTGGTTGATTGGATAACAGTACGGATACATTAGGATGAAGAAATATACTGAGTATGATAATTCCATATAATAAGTACAGTAAAATATTTTTCCAGAGATTGTAAAGATGTTTAAAGACGTACCAGGGTTTGGCATAGAAGGAAGAGTAATATTAAAAATGCATTGGAGCAAGGTAAACAAATAAAAAAAAAAAAAAAAAAAAAGAGTTTAAAAAAATGGAGTATTTTATATATAAATGTGACATCTGCAAACAACGTAAATTTATATTGTAACAACCATCAGCGTACATAGAGGGGTATATTCTTTGTGGCCAAGTGAGTCTTATATAATACTAAGGACATAGTATATTCATAGAAATGTATGGGATGTAAAGCATATTACACTGGAAAACAGGAACTGTTCAAGATATATATATATATATATATATATATATATATATATATATATATGTAAACATAATTATAGTGTAAAGAATAAAGATACTGAAACACCCTTAGTAAACATGCCATGGAATGCATTAATTTTAGTATAGTCCATTTTTTTATATTATGAAAAAGGTAGATAAAGATCCTAGAGAAGATCCTTGGAAAGAGAAATTGGAGGCTAATGAATTAAAATGGCATTAGAGGGTAGTAGTGGAGAAATCTCTTGGCATTAATGATACATTGTCTATCACAACCAGTACATGCATATTAGAAATGTATGACAGTTATGTATGTGTGTGTGTGTGTGTGTGTATATATATATATATATATATATATATGTGTGTGTATATATGTATATATATATATATATATATATATATATATATATATATATATATATATATATATATATACACACACATATATATATATATATATATATATATATATATATATATACACACACACACACACACGTATATTATCTAAATTATTTTTACTGAGTATAGTTTATAAATGTTATTGTTACAAGAACACACATGCTTTGTTTTTAATGAATTTGATTGGATAAAGTTTCTTTTAAAAACGCAGTGATATAATCATGCCGCAGATTCTGAAGAAGTCTTCTTAAATGAATGGAAACATTTAATCTGTGGATACTGGGTATTCATTTTTTTTTTCTTTTTTTGAGATTGTGCTTTTGGCCCTGGCACTCTTCCTTTGTTATTTTTGAAGAATTATATGGCGGCTATAAAGCCAATACATAAGTGTCTAGCTATTCCTAGAGATGAAAGACGAAACATGGTGAATCTATAACCATAATATAAACACCTCTCTCATACTAAGACATCACTCAATTTCACTTCACTATCTCTACTTATGTAATCTCTGATACCTCTTTAAATATCTTATTAGAATTGTCTCAGGTCTCATTTACCACAAACTAATCTGTGTAAAAAATAATAAGACTGTTGAATTTTCCCTCGCATATTCTCTTCAATTCATGTTGTTTTCATTGCACTCTGTTATGAAACATATATTGTATGTTTTTCTCATTACAATATTCTTTCACTCTTATGTTTGTACGGTAACATGATACTTTGTGGTTTAAAATATCTGTACATGCTGTTTTGTAATGTAACATGATACTTTGTGATTGAAAATATCTGTACTTGCTGTTTTTGTAAAGTAACGTGATATTTTGTGATTTAAAATATCTGAACTTGATTTTTGAAATATTGTGATTGTGGAGCTTTTCTCCCTGGGTCTCCACTAAAAATGATCACTTTCTGGCCCAGTTAGACTTTGCCAGTTAAAAACTGTCAAATTAAATAAATAAATAAATCAATAAATAAATAAACTGTGTGAATGAAACAGCCAGAAGCCAGGAAACCATTTCAGATGACACCACTAAATATATTAATTATATATAATGAATTTATCTTTGCAAAATAATTTTTTCAATATTTACTGCTTTTAGTAGTATGATACTAACATCTGTGTAGTTATCCTTCTTGACAAGGGACATGGTATTTGGAGTGTGCAGCAGAAAATGGGAGTTGTCTTATCAGCTAGGAACCACTCAGACATAATTTTTACCCAAAATTATGCTTTCTGTAGATAAGAAACATTCCTTGAATAACAACAGTTTGAGAAATACACTAGCATACTATCAGGAAATAGCACATGATATAAAACACCAGCTTATGAAACTGAAATCCAGAAAGATCAAGAATTCAGTAACTGCACTTCTATATTTCTCGATTTTAAAACTAGCTTATTATCTCACTAATAAAGCATGCATTATTTTTTAAACACCTTTATTAAATTCATATATTTTGATAAGTGGCACGGCATTAATAATAAAGAAACTAAACCTCTAGCAACATGTTCACTATGTTGATACATTATACATACATACACATAACCGGGAAAAGCCTAAAGACACAACAACACACACACACACACACACACACACACACACACACACACACACATATATATATATATATATATTTTTTTTTTTTTAAGCAATTATCTTTCAGTCCAACGTTATATACATTTCTCAAGCCCTGTCTTCCCTTAAATTTCACTTCTCCTGCTCCAGTAATACATGCTAATCCTAACCATAACTATGCACCTTACCTTAAAAAAAATTTCCGTAACACTATGACTATACAAGACAGCTCAGACACTTACCACACCCAAACTCACACACAGCCAAAATCTGTCCCCGTACCTGACCCTAAGTCTAAGACATACACACTCTTGCACTATCCACTCACCTACCACCTACTCTAACCCTTACACACACACACACACACACACACACACACACACACACACACACACACACACACACACACACACACACACACACACACACACACACACACACACACACACACACACACACACACACACTCATACACAAACCCCAGTCCTAGCAAAAAGCCACTTCTGTGCACCAAATTAGCAGACTCCAATCAGCCTTTTGTGCACATGTCAATATACTAAACTTTGTTGACAAATAAGCATCTGACCAAGTAAACTGTAACCACACACACACACACACACACATATATATATATATATATATATATATATATATATATATATGTGTGTGTGTGTGTGTGTGTGTGTGTATGTGTGTGTGTGTATACAGGCATATACATATATAGGGCGGCACAGTGGTACAGCAGTTAATGTTGTCACATCACAGCAAGAGGTTCTCTGGTTTGATTCTCGCCTGGGGTCCCTTCTGTGTGGAGTTTGCATGTTCTCCCTGCGTTTGTGTTGGTCCCCTCTGGGTACTCCAGTTTCCTCCCACAGTTAATGTTGTCACATCACAGCAAGAGGTTCTCTGGTTTGATTCTCGCCTAGGGTCCCTTCTGTGTGGAGTTTGCATGTTCTCCCTGCGTTTGTGTTGGTCCCCTCTGGGTACTCCAGTTTCCTCCCACATTCTAAAGACATGCATCTGGAGCATTTCTCCCTGGGCCTCCACTGAAAATAGGCTCTGTGGAGCCTAGTTGGACTTTCCCAGTCAACAAATGTAAAATAAATATGTAGACACACATATGCATACCCATACATGTAATTTCAGAAATAAAACTACCTACTGGAAGTAACAGTATAATTTAGTGTTAAAATAGGCATGTTAAGTTTTACTTTTTGAAAGGTTTGTCTGCAACCAATGGAACTAAAATCATAATGCTGAGATCTACAGAATACAGCTGTTGATGCCTACTGTTAGCCTAGTTTTGCAGCTATAGCATTCTTTATAGCAAAGAAAGACTTGGCTTTCCTGAGGAAGGCTTATTTCAGGAATGGTGTGTTAGCAGAATGCTTATAATAATAAAACTGTGTTTGTAGACATCATTGTATTTACTTTGACTCACTTGTTAATTACACTTGCAGTATGAGTGGATGAAAGAGTACACTGAGGATCGGAATCCCTGAATTGCATTCACAGAAAACAAACTTCTCCTTCATTTAAGGAATTTAAAAATCTTACTTTGTCTGTTGGTTAAATGGACATGAAGACTCTAAAGAACCAACAGAACAACATCATATCTTAATACTTCGTTGATAGTAATGGAAACCTTGGAGAAAATGGACAATATCTCTAACTGAAATTATATGATTTTATTTAAAATGCAATTGCTTCTTTCAACATGATTAGACACCTTTGTAAATAGTTATGTTTTATTGTTGTTATAATGCCATTATTGTAATTATCACCTCCTATTTCTACCTTTCTGTAGTACTTATGTTTCAGGACTTATATATTGTAATATCTATAGTTTGTTCAAAACTGTAACTTAATTTGGAAAACAATAAAAAAAAATAACAGAAAAAAAGAATCTTGCTAGAAAACTCTTTTAAATATTTTTACGGGAGTGGATCCTCCTGCACCCCTGAACTTATATATACCAACTGCACAGTCACACCAACTTGAAGAATGGGAAAGTCCACCCCTCAAAAGGGAATCGTTGGTGCAGCTCACCGACAGTGATTTCCTGTGGAAGAATTCCAATCGTAGGCAAGTTGAAGCTTGGGCACCCAGATAATGAGAATTCAAACTTTGCCCACCAGTAGGATAAACATTAATTACATGTAGCTGATGCTTCCTTTGCTTGGTTGTTTTCTTTTTATGCCTGTTTACATTGCTTTTGTAGCAAGACAACTTCTAAAATTACTGGTCTGGCAGAGTTTTCACACACACGAAATGGAACTTGAGATTCAAAAAGTTCTGGATTGCTAGCCTGAGTATGTATGGTATTTATAAAAAAAAAAAAAACAGTGAAACAAACTTAGGTTTTAGTTAATTTCATCTGCAGATTGGACCAAGTTTGACACCAAGCAGATGAAAATACAGTTACTGTGATACTAGAGCAGCAGTGAAGTGAATGTCCAGTCTGTGCCATTGTGGCATGGGGAGACAGTAATTACAGCTGAGAATGAGGATAAAGTAGGACAAGAATTATACAAAATAATGAAGGAAGTGGATGGTGGACAATCCAACACTACAGAAAATGTTGGCTTTCAAACTTTAGATCAAAGCAGAGTACTTACATTGTATGGGTATCATACAAAGAACCTCATATATCCACATTGGTGACTTTCACAAATACTGATTAGCCAAACACCAAAGATAAAAGTTAAATACAGAAGGCTGTACCTTGCATCATGAGCAGCACTAAGGCTTAAGTATGTACCAACAGTTTTTGGTATCCTGAAGGTGCATAAAAATATCACCCATCCCCTATACCAGCTAATAGTTGCAGCACAAAATAGTTCTACCTACTCTTTGGGGTATTTGTGGAGAGACTTAAAATATACACTTTGTCCTCTAGGTCGCTTCCTGTTTGATTCATAGTATTTTTTGTCTAGAATTAAACAAGAATTTTATGGGGATAATTGTGTTTTTTCTACTCCTGATGTAATTGACCTGTTTAGTTCTATACCCCATCAAGAGGGACTTTATCTTTTATGAAGCTCTTGTAGAATTTACCTCCTTGAATGGAATTTTAATTAATTTTCTATGGAAGTGATGGAAAATATCTTTTCTGAATAATTTTATCACTTTTCACAATTAATTTTTTTAGACAAAAGGTGTTGCGATGCGTTCTAGTTGTGCCCCTATATATGCAAACTTGGTGATGTCATGGGAAAAAAGATGTCTAATTCTGGTTTTCAGAAATTTTGGTCCTATTTACATTATCTTGTTGACATTTGTATTCTGTGAAAATGTTAGAAGAAATGTTGTAGAAGAGTTTGTGGATTAAATCAATGCTTGTGTGTTTTGATTTACACTTGTTTTTTTCTTATGAAGAAATTAATTTGGACGTAACACTTGACAGTGGATAAGAACAAAGGGTGTTTTACATCTAAGATTTACAGGAAGCCCACATATTCCAGTAGTTATTTGGATTTTAGTAGTAGTCACCCCCTTTATGTGAAAAGGAATATAGTGAGGGGGCAAATGGTACGGGGTGCAAGGATGTGTTCTGACCAGTTAGCTTTTTTTTAAAAGATAACTGGGGTAATGTCATACAGATGTTTTTAGCAAGAGTTTATCCTGGGGAATGGGTTTGGAATATAGGGATGGAGAGTTTTGAGGGTTGGGGTACTAAATATATCCCAATTTTAGGTAGTTCCTCAAACTGGGAGCCAGACCTCAAATAAAAGGGGTGTTTTTTCTAGTTCTGTGGTGATTTTTTTTATGGACCATTTGGGAAGATGGTTAGAAATATTGTAAGAATTGGGTTATAGTGGATCGTAGAAATGAGATGAACAAAGTGGTGGGGGATGCACCTTCTTTTGTTTATAAAATGGGACACAATATGAATTTTTTATTGGCACATCCTAATAAATATTCTCAAGGGCATAGGTAAGAGCACAACAAGATGCGGGGCATGTAACTACTGTCAGTATATTATGACAGAAGAGTATTTTAGTAGGAGAACCATTGCAGCAAGTAAATTTAGTAGGAGGTAATTGTGCAATAATAATATATATGATAATAATTGTGCAAAAAGTGTATAGTATATGTGGCTGTATGTCAGGGTTGTAATGCATTTTATTCTGGGAAAATGGAAAGACCTTTACATAAACGGATTTATGAGCATATATATGATATTGAAAATAAAAATGTTAATGCTTTAAGCATACCCTGAGCTGCCCTAGTTACACTAGGTTTCTTTTTGGAATAATGGAGGTTATTAAAGATTACCAGGGTGGGCACTGGGAGATTAACATTCAGAAGAGTGAATTAAGGTGGCAACTTAGATTGAATGCCACTAACCCCCCTGGTCTTAATGAACATTGATTTTTGTTTTGAAAGAAAGAGCATTAGTTTAGTTGTATGATTTTTTTTATTTTCACTGTATATATGTATGTAGAGGATTACCACTTTACATTTTGTTGCTAGATAATTTTATTATGTTAATGTAGTTAATTGATCTATTTAACTGAGGAACAAGTTGTGAATTTGGTTTTGAAGTCCTGTTAATGAGAAGGACAAAATAACTTGTTTTATGTGGATTGAAGTGTTTGGATATCTGCAACATTAATTAGAGTTTCGAGTGAATCACTGAGTAGTGGAATTTTTTTGTTTTATAATGGTTAAGGTGTTTTCTTTACAGACGCAAGGTGCAGGGTTTGATACTAAAATGGGGTAATTAGCTAGGCTTAAAATGGCCCACAAAGGCAGGTAGCCTAGTACCCATCTATGAACCTATGAACCTATAACTGTTCATCCTGCTGCTTGTTAGCACAGTGGAGCTCCTCGCTACCTGGGAAAGGTCGTATCATTGATTCAAGTCTGCCAGTGGAAGTTTGTTTTTTAATATTAGTGTATGTGTGGACCTATTACATTTGATAAAATGATAACACATTATTTCTTTTGTATAGAGACTTTAATGTAATGCACAACACTTTAGTGTTTTCATGGCAAACTTTGGGGTTTCATGCATGATGTTGGATTTACGACTTTCTCGGGTCAGAACAACATGACTGCCAGGCTTAGCATGCCAGGTCAAGCCTTTCAAGACTTTCACAGGCCGGTGGTGCATTCTTCTGTATTTTCATTTCATTTTTGATGTTCAGTATTTGTGAGAATCACTGATGAAGCAGTTTGACACTCTTTGGTACAATATATTGATTGAAGTACTATGCCTCACTCTAAAGTTAGGAAGCCAGAAAATTCTGCTTTATTGAGGGTTCTCCAGCTAGCATCAGGCCCCAGTGTTGTGTTAGATCTAGCATTTACAGTTGCCTAGTACAGTTAACTTTTACCATATAGGCAATACCAGGCTATTGCAGTTCCTTTGTCTTCTGCTTACAGTAAATCAGCCAGCACATCACACAACTCTGATCTTATGTTTGAATGAGAAACTATGCTGCTTTAAATCTTGCCTCATAGTAAATCTTGTCTCACAGTAGCCTTCTAATGTCTTAATCTTAATTATCCTGGCTGAATACATGGTCACACATCACCAACAGAAGCTAGTCAAATATTGTGTTTCCCATGTAAAGAAGTGTTCTCCAAAGATTTTATAATCCTTTGAAATGTATATATTTTAATGAGTTTCCAAGTGGCAAACTCTTACTTAAAGGAAGTTCAGGGGACTTTGCTCCATCCTCATTTCCCATTATGAATTTATCTTTTTAGCTGAATTTCTTGATCCAGAGTTTAGATGTATAAAGTATAACAAGCATAATTTACAGCAAATGAAAACCACACATAGTTTAAAAGATCTTTCAAATTATAGTATTCTAATTTCTTGTTATCTCTAGACACATACTGAACTGAAAATTTCAAAATACAACAATAATAGTCTTTTACATAAGCTAAGTAT
Source organism: Protopterus annectens (assembly GCF_019279795.1). Lineage (NCBI taxonomy): Eukaryota > Metazoa > Chordata > Ceratodontiformes > Protopteridae > Protopterus > Protopterus annectens. The sequence continues at coordinate 502,104,716 of NC_056733.1, forward strand.
GCAGTTGAACATAAGCAAGCTGACAGTTTTAAGTTAAAAGTGCTACAGACAGTTTTAGACAGTGTGTATATAGGGGTCTGGAGTTAAACCAAAAATCAATATTATTATTGTTATTTGTAAATTAAAAATAAACAAACGGGCATATAATACCCATGTACTGGCTAACACTTCTTCTTCTTCTTTCGGCTTTTCCCGGTTAGGGGCCACCACAGTGGATCACCTGTCCGCTCATGATTGGCAGTAGAGTTTTACAGTGTTGAGTTGCCAGCCCAGCACCCAATCTTCCATGGAAGACACACACACGCACTCATGCCTAGGGCCAATTTAGAGTGTCCAATCCACCTACAGCATGTCTTTGGGATGTGGGAGGAAACCAGAGCACCCAGAGGAAACCCACATGACCACAGGGAGGACATGCAGACTCCACACAGAAGGCACCCCAGCTGAGGATCGAACCAGAGAACCTCTTGCTGTGAGGCAACAATGCTAACTGCTGCACCACCGTGGCTGCCCATGTACTGGTTAACACTACAGTTTTGTAATTCTGCACACACATCCACATACATATATGGTTACCATGTGTGGCAAACAGCGTTTTATTATATCTCAAAGCAATGAAAAATATTTCATGACATGCACCTCATCAAGTCCCAGCTCATTGCTAAAATTAATTCAAAGCTTTACTGATTGTATTTTATGTGATAGTTTTCATAGGTTTATAGGTTTATACTAGGCTAATGACCACCAGGGTATTTGCAAGCCTAGCCATGCAACCAATCAATTTTTTCCCAGAGTTCCTTGGATGCCTATATGGTGAAATATATGAGTAAAGAGGTAGCTATAGGTTATGTGGGAGATATGTTAGTTGGAGATTAATTACTGCCCATCCGAGACATGGTGGCCAGATATAGGATAAATTTGCAGTTTTCCATCCAATTATCAACCTTTCTTTTGAATAGGGTCAGTGATGAACTCTATTTTATTTAGATGGGGAGCTTATTCCATAGTACAAGGATCCTTTCAGACACATATTGATCTCCCCAGCAGGTTCTGTTTATGTTGCAGACAAAGTTCAGGTCCTTGGACCTAGTATTTCTGGTACTGTTTGTCTTGCAGATGTGCAAGAGATCTTTTGGAGTTGGATCTGAGGATGTCTTATATGCTAGGCATAGATCACCTCTCTGTAACCTGTAGGAGACTGAGTACAGAGATAGAACCTTAAAGCGATCGGTATAGGGAAGGGTATTCATGTCCTGGATTCTCTTGGTGTTGCAAGTGTCTGGTTAGGTAAATGTCAAAGTACAGATTGTACTCAATGATGGGTCTGATAAGGGCTGAGTTGAGTTCTACTATTACTTCTTTGGATCTGGATGCCATACCCTTGCTTATGAGTTGGGTGACAGAATGATTTACTTACTGGCTTTGCTACATGTTGGTTGAATGCTAGATTACTGTCTTATGTTCCCAGATCCCTAACTATTGGGACAACTCTTAGGGCTGTTTCATCAATGAATGAATGAACTTAGGTGGCTGATTTCCCAAGGGGCATTATAGTGCATTTCTTTAAACAGAGTTTTACTCCATGGCATTTGCACTAATAATTTGTTTGCATCAGACCCTCTTGTAGGATGTTGGTCTTGTGCAGGGAATCTATGACAGCTGTCAGTTTACAGGCATCTGTGAACTTGGTTAGCCAGAAGTCTTTGAGATTAGCCTTGAATTCTGAGAAGTAGATGGCAAACAGGAGGGGACCCAACTTGGAGCCCTGGGGTACTCTGCTGGTGACCAGTCTGTTGGTGTAGGTCATCTCAAAAATCTTAACTTCTTGCATCCTATATGTGAGTCAGATGGCAATCCAGCAAGTAATTTATGGATTTATGCCTACATACTTATCGGACTGATAGGTCTGTAGTTCCCAAGGTCAGTTGATGTTCCAACCATATTAAGAGGGATGACCATTGCAGCCCTCCATTTTCCTGGCACATAACCGATTTCGAGGCTGAAGTTGGAGAGTGTCTCAAGTGGTCCTGCTAGGTTATGTTTTAGGCTATTTAGGAGGCAACCGAAGATATTGTCAGGGTCCACTGAAGCAGTATTTTGGCCTTAGCAAGTGCCTCTAGGACCTGCTCCCTGTTGACGGTTGGATGGGAGATTACTAGAAGGGATTTCACAGGGGGTAATGGGTGGTGGTGGGGGGTGAAGTTAGAGCTTAATTTATCAGCCAGTACATTTGCTATGTCACTTTGGTCAGTGAATGTTGTGCCATTTACCACCAGGTCTGCACACCTGCACACTGCTGAGTATTAACTTTACAGTTCCTGACCTAGTTGAAGAAAGTCTTGTGATTGTCCTTATCCTGGGAGGTTATCCTGACCCCATAATTGGATTTGTTGGACTTTATTAGACTTCTTAGTTTCTTGTTCAGTTGAATCGGAGAGCTCTTTTCTCTACGACAGTTGCTCTTTCTGATTTTGGCCTTGACTTTTTTTTGTTATATAACCTGTTACTGTAAGGATTCTAGCAATGTGGTTCATCTTTGGTGTTAGATCTAGACTTACTTCTGCTAAGTACGGCAGCCTCAGTGCAGCCATTTACATGTTTGTACAGGGTTTCTGTAAATATTTCTGCATAGGGAGCCGTGTTCTCAGGGTTTGAGGGAGCTGTGAATTTTGCCAAACTGTCACTTAATAGGATGTAGTTTGCTTTAGTATAGTTTCTAAATGTTACTGGTTTAGTTGTATTTTCTGGGTTGATTTTTATTTTAAGGGATACAGTTTTGTGTTCCAAATGAGTATGTGATGTGGGGGGGGGGGTGCAGCACTCTCCCATGGTGGTGGCTACTAGATCCAATGTGTTTAATCTTCTGGTTAGAGAGTGTGCTGTCTGGTTTGTGGTGTTTGTTTTGATAAAGGCCAGGAAACATTGTACCTGTGTAGTGTGGAGAGATACTAGAACCTAAGCCAATTATTAAAATCAATAATTTTCTTTTCATACTGTGGCGTCATCCTCGGTGAAGGTAGAATGTTATTCAATGCTAGGCACATACATGCCTGCCTGTGACACATGTTCATAGAGATCCATAATGTCTCTCTTCATCTAGTCCAGTGAGGTACATCATTTACTCCCACATGGAGTATGACAGAATCATACCGGTGCCTGTGGTGCACTGACTTGAGTGCATGCATAATGTGTGAATCTTAGCTTCAGATATGCAGCTAACCATTATCTTTCCTTTGTCCACCCTGGTGAGAGGAGTATCTGTGTGTTGTACAATAGAATCCCCCATGACAGGAGTACTAGGTAACATGTTTGCTTGCCTTATTTCTTCTTGGGGATCATTGGGTGTAGGCTTATGTGTGGTGTTATGTGTTGCTTTTGGTGTGTCCTTTAGTGACTGCTGAGGGTAGGTGTTGCAGTTTGATGGCTTAGGAGGTCTTTGAGATTTGGAGAGTTTTTTTAAGTGCCTCAGCATAAGAATGGCCCATGTTTGTGGTTAGCCATATGTGTGAAGGATGAAGTGTGTGTGCATGTGTTCTTGACAACCATATTTGCAAGCAAGATTTTTGCTACCAAGCAAGTTATATATGCACATCTGTTGCATACTGTGTTAGTTTTAGTTTCTTTAAGGATTAAAAGGTTGTCCAAGTACATCAGGCAATTGCTACATTGTCTCAGGATGCCCATATCTACCAAACTGGCCACAGTGACATTAAGAAATTGCAAATCCATGTTGTCAGGACCTGTATTAGGGCTGGACTGTTATGGTGCAGGGTCTTCAGCGGCCTTAGGTCAACTGGTGCCCTAGGCAAAAGGACTCCACGGTGCCCCTTACCACACCATCTGGTGCCCCCATCCTGGTCTGCTTACACTAAATAAATACTGGAAAAGTGCCCCTGCTACAGGTGCTCCCTAGGCAGCCGCCTAGTTGGCCTATGCCTAAGGCCGGCTATGGGTCTTGGTTTTAAAGGGGTCACCTGAGTGGTGTCTAGAGTGAAGGTTAGATGTTAGATAGTGCAATGATCTTAGTGTTGTTTGATACTCTATCTGCCCTAAGCTTGGCTCCTTGCAAACCCTTGCTGTGTTATGGGTTTGAAGTCTTAAGTACTAGTTGTATAGGTTTGCCACTACTATAGTGAAAACTACAGCTCTGTGAAAAAGCACCTAATTTATAGCAGTCAGAAAAAAGCTGAAAACTATATCCCGTGCCCTTTTTCTGATAAACAACTATACATTAAGTTCCCCGGTGTGCTTCCTAACTGAGAGAGATCAGGTAAACACCTTCTACCACATGATGGATGATCCTGGAACTTCTTAATTTAAGAGCACAGCAAAAGTAACTCTCAAGTGCAGATTAACACCCAACTAAGTCCCTAAAAAGCCCTCTGAATGATGAAACAATCTCACTTTAAGCTTTCTTGTGTATTTTCCATCATAGACTAAACAGGCTACTTGACTACTGCCACAAAAATATCACTCCCAGACTTCTTAATGTAAATACACACTTTGGGTAACCAAAAGTGAAAAAGAACCACATAGCTACAACAACTAAGCATTACTTTAAGCCCCCTTGTATGTTTCCCAACTCAGACAGACCAGGCTACCTTTCAGATCCTAATAGAATTTTAGTCCCAGACGTCTTAATGTAAAACACACACTCTAGATAGCCAAAAGTGAAAAGGTATCCGAAACAAATCAAATAACTAGCTACAAGTAATTCTCATTTTAAGTCTCCCTATGCATTTTCCAACTTGGACTGACCAGGCTACTTCCATACTTCCACTAGAACAGCAGTTCCAGTCTTCCTAATGTAAAACCACACTTTGGTTAGCCAAAAGTGAAAAGGTACCAACTAGCTACAACAAGTAACTATCCCTTTAAGTCCCCTTACGTGTTTTCCAACTCAGACAGACCAGTCTACCTTTTGCTGTGACTAGAATTGCAGTCCTAACCTTTGTAATGTAAAACACACTTTAGGTAGCCAAAAGTGAAAAAGTACTGGAAACAAATCAAATAACTAGCTACAAGTACTTCTCATTTTAAGCCTCCCTGTGTGTTTTCCAAGTACAAGGTGATTCAAACGCAGAGAAGCCAGCAATGAGGACACACCCACTTTAAGGCAATTTACAAAATGAACTAACTGTCTGAGTGAAGGACCTTCCTAGTTTCTTCTGTCAGTAACCAGTAAGATGAGCAGAGGAGATAAGAGTGGGTGGAGCTTCTAGGGCAAAATATACAGAAGGTGAGACTGGGAGGAGCTTCCAAGGAGACACCTTGTTCTCTAATGCAGAAACAGAATATGTAAAAAAGAAAACTTTATCTGATGACTGTTGTTACTTATTATAGCCACTATTGGCATTGTTTCTATTTGCATTTAAGAATGACTTCACATTTGTTAAGGGTGTTTCATTTTAGGTCACAGTTGTGTGACCATGGAGTTATATAGGGGTTGTGACATCCCTCCTCTTGGCCAATGATCAAGAAGCCTCAACCTTCACCACTGACACCACTGGGGAACATTCACTGTGAGAAAAATAAACACACACAGTATTTTCAGATGCAGTCCTCTGCACCAAGTACAATTTCCCTTAAGAGCATACAAAGAATGCACACTCCAGTCCTGGGGCTGGGCTTCCTCTCCAGGAGCAAAAAAGATGCCCCTCTGACCATTATACAGCTATGTCCTTAGTCAGGTGTGTGACTCCCGTGCCCTGGCCCAGTAATCAAGGAGCCTCAATCCTCACCACTAACACCAGTTGGGGTGTCCACAAATTGGGAAGGATAACAAATACACACACAGTAAAGTACAATTTCCCTTAAGAGCACACAGAGATTACAGTCAGTCTGGGGCTGTTTTTTTCCCCTTTCTCTCCATATCCCCAATAAGACTCCCCACTGGCACAGCTATAGAGTGGGGTCCTTAGCCAGGGTCCCAAGCCAAGTCCTCCTAGCACTCTCTATGTCCAACCAGTGCTTCATGTCCCTGCCCAAGTAGCTGACACACACATATACACACACACACACACACACACACACACACACACACACACACACACACACACACACACACACATATACACACACAAACTTTGAGATATGATTTAGATACAACCACACAGACACTCCTGGGGAAGGCTGGCACAGGTTCAGTAGCTGTGCCCCTTCTATCCAGGCTATAAAGGTAGTAATCACTGCCACCAGGACCCTTATTTATCAGCTACTAATAAGGCCCTTACCAAAGGGTGTCCAATTATTACTCTGCAATATTATTATCCAAATGGTAAGTTTGACTGAGCAGCAAGGCTTATTTGGAGTGGCTTTGTACACTATCACTATATATATATATATATATATATATATATATATATATATATATATATATGCAATGTACTCTACAGCTTAAATTATCTCTACACAAAACAGCCACAGTTGAAAGGTTTAAAAATATTTAATAATAAATAATAAAACACAAGACAATACTTCTTGCTACACAGTGCCAGTCAAGAGTTCAGAGATCACAGAAAAATGCTTAAAATAATACAGTAGAATAGTTCTGACATCAATACAGAAAGCTAGTCTAAACTCACTATTTTCTATCTATTGCTAGGAGAGACACTAAAGTCTAAGATCCTACTTACATACAGACAGAGTAAAGCAAGTGCTGGTGAGTGGTCAGTTCTGAAGACAAATGCAAAATGCTCTCTTTCTGTCTCTGAGAAAGTCCTTTAAATTGATAATACGTCCTGCTGACTCATTTTAGATTATATCATTCTTAACAATTCTCTGTTTCCCAGGCTAACAGAAACTCTACATTAACATTTCTTAGTAAGCTTGCACCTGGTCAGGAAACTACAGCAATCAAAGGCATTATATATGTAAAATGTAGCAATTAACTCTAGTCTCAAAACAATAGAAATAATCTGCTGGTTCAGAGACCACGGCTCCAAGACCTGAGATCAAAGCAGTCATAAAATGCTTGACTTATCAGCTTTCTTACAGCAGAGTACACTGTTGTTACATTTTTGCAGTTCAACATCCAATACAGTCTTTTCACATTTAAGAGAACAAGCATGAGGCTTATATTAATATTTACAAATGACAGAATTATCTAAAAAATTCTATCTAGCTAGGCTCTCAGCCTTCACATATCTTCACATCTTCACATACCCCCATCCCGGAGAACTCAAGCTAGTTTTTCAAGTGACCCTTGAGAAATGTTGCTTGAGAGTGTTAGGACTATCTGAGTATACCTTACCCCATTCCCTGTCTTGAGAGCCCATCTGCGTTGGCATTGCCACTCCTACTGTGGTGCTGCACTAACATATCATATGCTTGCAACCCTAGGCTCCATATTAGCAACTTAGCATTTTTCTGGCTGGCTCTGTTTAACCATGTTAGGGGATTGCGATTTGTCACTACAGTGAACTTTATTCCATACAGATAAGGCTGACGTTTCTGCAGTGCCCACAATATGACTAGACATTCCTTTTCTACAGCTGGATTGGAGCCTATGACTGAGATAAACCACTGGGTGCTTTTCTCCATCTGAAGAAATCTGGCTAAGTACTGCACCAACCTCATGGTTTGAAGCATCCACCTGCACAACAAATTATTTGCTGTAATCTGGACTGGCTAACACAGGGGGTCCTCCCAAAGCTTCTTTAAGCTTCTGGAATCCCTGCTCACATGCTGTGGTCCACACTACCTTATATGGCCTGTTCTTCCTTGTCAGGTCTGTGAGGGGAGCAGCTATGGCACTATAACTGGGGTCGAACTTTCTGTAGTACCTGCTGTCACTAAGAATGCCCTCACCTGCTTTTTGGTAACAGGTGCAGGCCATGCCTGAATGGCTTCCACACTGGCAGGTTCTGGCCTGATCTTACCACTCTCTACTCTATGTCCCGGGTAGGAGACCTCTGCCATACCCACCTGACATTTGCTGGGCTTAATGGTCAACCCTGCCCTATGTAGTCTGCCCAGCACCTCCCTGACATGTTGAAGGTGTTCTTACCAGGAATGGCTGTAGATGGCAATATCATCTAGGTAAACAAGGGCAAACCCTCCTGCTCCTTCTAGGATCTGATCTACCAGCCTCCAGAAAGTCACTGGGGCATTTTCATCCCAAAGGGTACCTTTGTGAACTCATACAAGCCAAAAGGCGTCACAAAGGCTGACCTCTCTCTAGCACTGGGAGTCAAGGGCACCTCCCAGTAACCCTTGGTAAGATCAGTGGTGGTGAGATACTTAGCCCCACTCAGCTGCTCTAGGGCCTCATCTGTCCTAGTCATGGGGTAAGCATCTGACTCTGTGTGACTATTTAATTTTTTGTAGTCCACAAAGAATGTGGTGCTGCCATCCTTCTTTGGTACCAGCACCACTGGGGAGGCCCAGGGACTTTTGGACTCTTGAACTACCCCTAGTTCCAACATCTCCTATATCATCTCCCTCAGAGTCTGTTTGACTCTCTCAGGCAGCCTATAAGGGACCTGCCTAATAGGCCTTTGAGGTCCTGTATCCACCTAGTGCTGCACACGTGTACACGTCCCCAAACTCCTGTAACCCTGCTCGGATTTCTCAAACCTGTGGAGGAGATAGCCGCTGGGACATTGCTACCGCTTTCACTGAGGTGTCAGTCCAAGCCTCTCTGAGATCAGTCAGATCTCCCTCAGACTCCTCCTGCAATCCACTGCAAATACTCAGCACAAGGACCTCTCTATCATGGTAAAGTTTCATCATGTTAACATGGTACAATTGTGCTCCTGCCTCCTGCCTAGCAGTTCTACCATGTAGTTAACATCACTTACCCTTCTTACCACCTTGTAGGGTCCCTCCCAAGATGCTTGCAGCTTGTTGTGTCTGACAGGAATGAGAACCATTACGTGCTGCCCTACAGCATACTCTCTTAACTCAAGCATTCCTGTCATACCATACCTTTTTCTGTTGTTGGGTTTCTGCCAAGTTCTCCTGGGCCAAACTCATGAGTTCTCTGAGCCTTGTCCTGAGGTTTAGGGCATATGCCATAACAGACTCCTTGTGAGATTCACACTCACCTTCCCATTCATCATGAATTAAATCTAGAGGTCCCCTCACCCTATGCCCATACAGCAACTCAAAGGGTGAAAAACGTGTGGATTCCTGGGGAATTTCTCTGTAAGCAAACAACAGATGGAGCAAATATTTATCCCACTCCCTCTTAAACTGATCTGCAAATGCCCGTAGCATGGACTTGATTATAGAGTTTAACCTCTCAACCAGACCATTAGGCTGGGGATGGTAGGAGGTGGTCTTCAGATGCTTCACCTCACAATACTTCCACAGACAAGCCAGCAGGTCAAAATTGGCACCTCTGTCAATCAGTATTTTTTCTGGGAAACCTACCCTGCTGAAAATCTCTAACAAAGCATTTGCACCTTTTCTGCCTCAATGGAGAACAGAGCCACTGCCTCAGGGTATCTTGTAGCATAATCTACTATCACTAGGATATACTTTTTCCTGGTGGAACTTGGGGTACTCAGAGGCCCCACAATATCCATAGCTACCCTCTGAAATGGCTCCTCAATCACAGGCAAAGGCATCAATGGAGCTCTCACCTTGTCTCCTGCCTTGCCTACCTTTTGGCACTGCTCACAGGTCCTGCAGTACCCTGTTACATCTCTGGAAATTCCAGGCCAATAAAAGTCCTGCATAATATGTCTCTTTGGATGTTTTATGCCCATATGACCTGCAAAGGGAATAACATTGGCTATGGCTAGAATTGAAAGATGGTAGGCTCTGGGCACTACCAACTGCTGTATCCTCTCACCTTCTAACCCTTCCTCATGGGTCTACTCTCTATACAGAAACCCTTTGTCCCAGCATACAGATTCCCCTTTCCCTTGAGAACCAGGTGCCTCACTAGCTACCTGCCTCAGGCCTTGTAATGTAGGGCCTGAGAGCTGAGCCTGCCTCAACTATCTCTTTGTAACCCTTCCCATATCCCCTTTCACAGGAAGTCTGGCATCCTTTGACAGTGCTGCCTCACTGTCAGCCTGCATACTACTACTCTCCTTTACCTTGGCAGTCAATCTGTCCATGGGAACATCAGTACCCACAAGGAGCTCAC